>NW_026700585.1:0-25636 GCF_030435755.1 Ochotona princeps
TGCTTTGCTGCCGCAGCAGCTCTTGCAGTTGCTCTCTCAAAGGTTGAAGTAGAAAGGCAACTTCTCCTTGTTTTAGTAGTTGTGTAGGAGCTGCTGGCTGATTATTATTATTCGTAAATGGCCAATACAAAAGGACGTCTTTCATATAACGCAATAACGAGTAACCTAGCCGAGGTCTTTCTTCTTCTTCAAAGCTGTACGGTTCACTCCCTCTTGCTTCTGCTCCTCCTCCTCGTGTGGTTGCTGGAGGGGAGAAAAACCTGTTGCTGTGGCCATTGCCGCTATTTGGTGATACAAACGCTACAACAGGAGCACACAGAAAAGCCGTGGCAGCAGCAAGCACAGCCACAACGCCTGCAGGTTCTGCTGCAGCAGCTGCTGCTAATCTTCCAACTGCTGTTTGTGGTGGTCGGCTATTTCTTTCTGAAACAGACAAGGGTATTTCCGCTGTGCTACGACTAGATGCCACCCCTACCCCCCATACAAATGCTCCTTCGTCAGCCATGCGGGCTCGTGTTACTGCTCCTGCTGCCAAGTAATGTGAAATTTTCTCAGCAAATGATCGCCACTGTTGCAGCAGACTATGCATCGTACTTGTTACTGCTGCGGTTGTTGCTGCTATTGCTGCACCACCTCCTCCTTCATCATTCCCTAAGTAGCCTCCTCTATTTCGAAATAGAAACGTAGTAGATGGAGAAGAAGCAGCAGCAGCTGCAGCAGCAGCTGCAGCTGCCCCATTCCACGCCTGGTGGGGGTTGTGTATATACTACGGCAGAAGAAGAAGCAGAGGAAGAAGAAGAAAAAGCAGTAGCAGTAGCAATGTCATGAGTAGTATCATCACTCTGACGTGAAGAGCTCCTTTGTGCTGAATTTTTAACCGAAGTAGCAATCGCACGTAGGTTGTTGCTGCTTCTTTGCTGGAAGAACACGGAAGGAGACTTCAACTCAGGCAACGTCAAAGGAGGTCTACAAGTACGGTATGCGGCTGCTTCTTCGAAGTGATAGATACGCTGTGTACAGAGAAGGGCAAGGTGTAAGAGCTGCAGTAAGAGAGCGTCATGCTGCAGTTGCAGCACAGCTAATGCAGGAGATTCTGTACTACTACTACTACCAGCACCAGCACCAATCTTACTCGTCCTGAGCGGACGCAAAAGACGAATGTGAGCCACAACTTTCTGTAGTAAGTTTTTCTGCTGCTGTTGCTGTTGTTGTTGCAGGTGCTGCTCTGTTGTGAGTACGTCGGGTTCTACTGAAGTGGTGGTGCTGGTTCTGGTTCTTGCTGGTGATGCTGCAGAGGAGAAGAAACGTGGAGCGACGAAGGGGATTGTAGAGAAGAAAGAGACAGGAAGACAAGAATATGCAAGACGCTGTGCGGGTCTCAGGTGTACGTACACCTCAGTCCGAAGGTCCTGCTGCAGATCGGGATGTTTGAGAAGCAACGCAAGCGTTGGCAGCAACACCGTGTAGATTTCTAGTAGTGCACGAGATGTCTGTGAATTTTCAGAACCAGCACCAAGTCTTTCTAAGCGAAGCAATACATCATGCATGCAATCAATCGTTGCGGGAAGTGGTGTGTAAAGACTGCGTTGCTGCAGTGTCTGAGCAGCTGCTAATGCAGCTATGCGTGCTTTCTCCTTCCTTTTTTCTCGCTGCTCCAGCTGCTGCCTCCCTGAGGCGTCGTGAGTGGAATACCCCACACTTGCTGTCGCTGTCTTGAAACCCCCTAGGCTAGTTTTTTCCAACAGCAGCAGCAGTCTCTAACAGTTTGTGCATGCCATCAACGCATGCATCTGATATATTAGCAAAGGGTCTGGAAGTTTGTTGCTGCAGTAGCAGATAACGCTGCTGCATATCCACATAATTACTACCACTTCGTCCTATTAGTGTTGCTGCTGCTGTTCCAATAGGGCTGGCTGTCGTCACACCAGTTAAAGCACCTCTACTACTACTAGCAACATCCTGCTGATACTGCAGTCTCTGCTGCAGCAACAAAGATGCTGCAGATGACTACACAACCGTAATAGCAAATAACGGTCCAAAAGAGAAGATCCCCAAACCCAACGTACTAACTCCACGATTCAATGAAATATAAAATAAACTTCTTCTCTGCTGCAGAGGTGGAAATGCTAGAGCTAACAAATCATACGTGTAACAACAGCCCAGCGGGAGGAGTGACAGGGGATTTGTTCCCTGCACTGATGCAACACAAAAACAAAGCACACACACACACACACATACGCACACACATACATACCCACATTTATGTATATATACACATAACGACGCGCACACATACACATACGTACACACAGAGATGCATACACATACACACACGCGTTCACGTACATACTGATATACACATACAAATATACACATATATATATATATATATATGCATTTGCACGTATACCCACATACCGCCGACCACACACAAAAACATACACAGACAGAGAGACAGATGCACGCACACCTACACACTCACAAACACTCACACACACACACACATATATAGGTATTAATATGTGAATATATACGTATGAACATTATTTATATATACATATACACACGTTTTTACCGCGGAGTAAGCGCAGACGCGCCTACCCAGACAGCCAGACAGGAGCACAGACGAATCGCACACAGACACAGACGCAATCACGCGCACACATACATATATATACACATGTACACACGCCTTCGTATATCCAATCATATAGACACAAGTGCACATATAAATGTAGACCCAACGACACGCATGCTACACTCATGCACACATACACAAACAGATAGATGCGTACACGCGGACGGACACCCCCGGACAGATACACCTACACACACTTACACACTAACACCAGCTCACACTCAAGTGCGGGTCACTGCACAACAAAAGAACATCCAGAAGAGGAGGAGAGAGAAGAAGAAGTGCAAATCTGTCATTTTTCTCCGACAGCTCGTTTTTGTCTTTTAGTTGAGACAAAGGGAATGAAGAAGACCTTGATGCTTCACATCAACACCCCTACTGAGTTCCTAAGCTCGTGTGCCGTTATACGTATTATGGAGCCTCATAAAATAAACACATGCACTCTTTTCTTTTCCCCTCCTTTCTGTCGCTCTCTCACTCTACTTCTCTCCCTTCTCCACCGTATTTTGCTGTCTCCTCGCAGTCTTCTTGCATTTCTGTTCAGGGCATTGCATTTCTACAAGAGCGTACGGAATCAGCTGTAAATCCCCTATCAAGTAGTGGTAATGATATTATTGCCTGAGAGGACTCTATAAAGAAGATCTTGAATATTGCATACGCGTAGGCAACAACAAAAAAGATCTCCCGTCTTTTTTTGCGCCTTTTCCCACCGACTTCCTCCTTTCTCAAATAAAAAAGCAACAGCAGTGCAAAGAGCCGTTCTACGCATGAGCTTCCGTGCTGCAGCTGTATTTTTACAAGACAGTTCATGCACACAGTGCATATGGTATAAACCTATGGATGTATTATTGTATATATATATATATATGTGATATGGTATGTATGTACGTATGTACACATATCATAAGGCGGAACAGAATAGTCACACACACGAAATATATACATATATATATATGTAAACCTACACTTATATACGTATATGTATAGATATATACGTATATATATTTTCACACCTATGCTTATATATGTACATATATATAAATATTTATATGTGTATGTATATGTTTATGTGTATACCTGCGGTGTATGTGCATCCAGCTCCACAGAGAAAGTAAAACAGATTTCGGCGACGTGCTGTTTGAACAGTTCTCCGCGTGAAAACGGAAAAAAGAGATGCTGCTGATGGTTGTAGCTGCACCAGCACTCTACGCAGCAGTTGCTGCGCCATAGTCAAAAAGCGGCGCTACTTCCACTGCTGTCAGTCTACTCATAGCAGCAGCAGCAGCAAAAGAAAAATATGGAGAAAGTATCAGCAGCCAATAATACATAGAAAGTAGCAATAGACAGCAAAAGCAAGAAACGATCCCCAACTCGTCCAGTCTTTTTACCTCCCAACACCAACTGTGGCGTCTGACAACCGCTTTGCCAAGCTTCATTTACCTTTCCTCTCTCTCTCTCCTTCTCTTGCTGAAAATTTCTTTCTCTTTATATGTATCTCTCTTTCTCTGTCCTTGTATATCTTTTTCCCTCCATATTTATATATATCTCTTTCTCTCTATATGTACATCTTTATCCCTGCAGCATTCACAGCAGCAGTCATGAGCATTATAAAGCACCAGCCGTTGCAGCAGCAGCACCATCACCACCACCACTAGGACCAGCAGTGGCAGCAGCTACAGCCGCTGCAATATAGTAGCAGCAGCAGCAGTCTGGTCCGGCGTGGAGCCCCTCACTGACAGCGTCTACAGTAGCTACAGCAGCGTTGAGAGCAGCAGTAGCATCAACACTGAGAGCATTATTATTAGGCGAGAGAGTAGCAACAGTTGTAGTAGTAGCAGCAGCAGTAACAGCAACAATGGCAATAGCAGTAGCGATGGGTGACAGTAGCACTACTAGTAGTAGTAGTAGCACTAGTAATACGAGATGCAGTGGTTCCAGCAGCAGCAGCAGTAGGAGCACATGCAGCCTAACAGTAGCAGTAAAAGAATTGTAGCCTCAGTAGCGATACCACCAGCAGCAGTAGCAGCAGCGATAGCTGCAATAGTAGCGGAAACACTGGCACTATACCATTCAAGCACTCGTAGCGCCAGCTACAGTAGCAGCAGTAGCAGTGATAGCAACAGTAGTAGGATCAGGTGTGGTACTAGTAGCAGAACTCTTGGTATGCGTACCACTGCCAAAAGCACCGGCAGTAGTAACAGCAGCAAGAGATATACTAGTAGCAATAGCACTAGCTTTACTGGCCATAGCAGTGTTAGCAATACAAGTATCAGCAATAGCAATAGTAACCGTAGCAGCAGCAGTATCAATACTAGCAGAACCACTATAAGCAATAGCTATATTAGCAGTTGCAACAGTAGCAATAGCAATATTGCTAGTAGTAGAAATATTAGCAGTAGGAGTAGCACATGTTGTTAGTTAAGAGGATCCCCTCGTCTCCGCTGACGGGTCGTACGTGGTGGCGCTCCATTTCGACGTTGAGAGGGAGGTGGACTCGATACAAAAAAGCAGCATATTCAAGACACTATACGCACGTGTGTGTGTGTGTGTAGGTACGTACGCACGTGTTCAACTGTGCGTCTGTATCTATGTGTGTGTGAGTGTGTGTACGTATGCACGTATGTGGTTGTGAGTCAGTATCTCTGTATGTGTGTGTGTGTGTGTCTGCGAAAAATATATATTTATACGAATTATGTTTAGTTTCTTTGAGCGATGATGATAGTAGTAGTATTGTTACTTGTAAGTAGAAGAAGAAAAAAGTCGTGTTGGGGAGCAGGGGAACGTTCAATAATACATTCATTCCCAACAGCCAAACCTCGTGTAACATTCAACAACACTGTGTGTACATGTATATATTTATATATATACATATGTATATGCACATATATATATATATATATGGACGTAGTATGCACTTAGCGCTTGCAGTATACATATGTATATGCACATATATATATATATATATCTGAATGGACATAGTATGGTCTTAGAAACTTGCAGTATTTCTTCGACATGTGTATAAGCGGCGCTGAAAAAAGTGTGTATGTCTTCTTCCAGTAGTGTCATTTCTTTATTGCACAGTACAGCAATCAATAAAATTTGCACTTGTGTGCATAAACCTTGCGAGAGGACTCTTCTGCACTTTGTACGAGTCTCTGAATATGAATGTGCCACGTGCATGCACTCCTAAGACTCACAGACATCCATATACATACACGCATATACATATACATACATATATACATAGACACGTCTACATAAACATACAAGCATACAAACATACAAATAGAAACAGACACACATACATACACACGTACAAATATATTTGGCGACGTCCTGCCCTCTGTATGCTAATATGTATACCCCTCTTCCCTCTCTAATAACCACATATACATACATATAGGTGCTCCACCAACTGACTGAAGACAGGTTTATACAATGAAACGATATTATATACAGACACACACATATGCATACATATACACATGTATGTTTATGTGTGTCCAATATGTCTGTAGCTGCTGTTGTGAGGCATACAGTCCATTTGTTTTTAAGTCTGAACGTTATTATATATGTTTCACGTGAAGAAATACAGGGATGAGGCAAATACGAGCACAACGGCAGAAAGAGAAGTACGCATGTGGGTTCTGCTGTATCCGACAGTCAAAAAGCATACACATTTACATAAATTTTCACGCCGTATTTCTGTAAACACACAGATATATATGGAGAGATGCACAGAGACACAGTACGAAAGAAAGAGAGAAAAAAAGCAGCGACTGCGTGTATACAGACACATATACGTACATAAAGGCTTGTATGTAGATATGTATTGTGCGCGTCACCGTCGCCTCCACCTCACTGGTCTTTACATACATATGCATACATCAATATTGACGTATATACGCATATACATCATCTATATATACATATATGTTTTTGTATTGTGTTGGTACATGTGAGACTATAGATATATACACATACATACATAGGTCTCTCTCCTCTAAATATACATATACATGCGTATGTACATATCTACACATACGTGTATATGCGAGACCTTCAGTACACGTTTTACATATATATACATACTCGTGTATGTGGAAAAAGAGGAAGAGAGGAAGAAAAAGACGGACGAAAGCACCGACTGCCTGAATATATATGTATATACAATATACATATATAGTATATAAATACATATATATGTCTTTGTATGTAGATGGGGTATATATATACAGTGCACATTCAGCATGCTCTATACTTCAGGGCCCCTACATATATGTGTATATAAATAAGCGTCTTTATATTGACTTATTCCAAGCGAAACTACACATACGTACATCCATATATATATATATATATGTATGTGTATGTATATGTATGTAAGATGTTCAGCGTATTTTGACTAAAAGAGGTCGTTGTCTGGTAGGACAAGACGGCTGCATAAGTCGTTTTGAGTGCGCAGGTGCGTGAAGGCAAATTAGAGAGAGGGTACTATTTGTCAGTATGTTTTCTGAGGAAGACATGTTAGGCAGACGTCTCATTTGATGCAGGAAAGGAATGCGCAAGAAAAAAAAGTAAAGTGGAAAAGCTTTCAAAGCAGAAGACTAATTCAGTATCTCTCTATATATATATATACATATATGTATTTATGAGTAGATGGGTAGCTTTTGGAGGTTTACTGTATTCGACGGCTACGTTAGCTTCATAATAGATATATACACTGAAGGAAAGAATCGAGTTAGGAGGAAAGGGAACGAAGAACAATTGATAGTCAATACTGCTGCAGTTGTCTTTTTTGCAGAGAAAGAGAGACAGAGAGAGACACAGACACGAAGTCAGAGGCACTTCTTCTGCTGCTGCCCAGTGTCACTGCGTTGCTGCTGCTGTGTTTTTGGCACTTGCACTGCTCTCAACAGTATTATTATTATTGCTGGAAGTGGATTGCTACTTCTCGTAGTGGGTTGCTGCTGCTGGTAGTAGTAGTAGTGGTGGTGGGATGCTGCTGCTGGTAGTAGTAGTAGTAGTGGGACGCTGCCGCGGCTAGTGTGTTGCTGCTGCTGTTAGTCTGTTGCAGCTGCTCCTGTCAGTTTGTTGCTGCTGCTGTTAGTGTGATGGCGCTGCTCTTAGTATTGCTGCTGCTGCTGCCGCTGTCAGTGTTGCTGCTGCTGTTGTTACTGGGCTGCTTCTGCTCTTATTGTCGCTGTTACTCCTCTTACAAGGACTACTGTTGCTGCTGTTGTTACTGTTGCTGTTGCTGTTCTTACTCTTGCTCTAATTGGTCACTTAGTTGCTGTTACTGCTCGTATTGCTGCTGCTGCTGTTGCAGGTGCTGTTGATGTTGCCGCTGGCAGCTTGTGGTGTGGTGCTGCTGGTGTTCCTGTCGCTGCTATTGTCCCTTCTGCTTCTCTTGTGGGAACGAGAGACCGGTGGCTACCCCTGCTCGTCCTATGCGCAGAGTTTCTACTTCTTGCAATGTAGACTACTGAAACTGGAGAGCCTTTTCATGAAAGAAAAGGTTTTTGCTGCTGTTGCTGGGCTGCGAATGAAGTCTGCTGATGCAGCAGCTGCTGGCGCGACTGTGCTGCTGCTTTCAAAAACATATGCTGCTTTCGAGGATACGTTTGGTGTGCCTGCTGCGTATAGAAAGCGATTCCTTCTGCTGTGGACGCAAGTTTTGTTGCTGGCATGGAGAAAGTACAAGCGTTTGCTGCGTTTCTGGGAATACACTCTGCTACTGATGTTTACATTAAACGATTGCTGCTTTGTTGAAAGAAGAAGTCCTGCCATCCCTGCTGTTGATGCTGCTCGTGCTGGTAATGCTGCTGCTGCCGCAGTTGCTGTTTCTTAGGTGAGCTCGCTCGGTGTTACTGCCGCTGCAGCTGCTGGTGCTTCCTCTTCTTCTTCTGGACGTCGTTGTATGCGGCTTCTGCGGGGCTGTAAGATGTGGAACACGTTCTGTTGCTTTCGTCATGAAGAAAAATTTTCGCTCTTGCTTCGTGAAACTCAAAATATCTGCGCTGCAAGCAATTCCCTTTGGACGGGCCACTGTGTCAAACGTACATATGTGCATTCTCTTCTGCTGCATTTGCTGCTGGTGCTGCATTTGCTGTTGGTGCTGTTGCATTGGCTGCTGGTGCTGTTGCTTTTGCTGTTCGTGCTGCTGCTTTTGCTGCCGGTGCTGTTGGTGCTGCTGCTTTTGTTGCTGGTGCTGTTGCTTTGGCTGTTGGTGCTGTTGCTTTGGCTGCTGGTGCTCCTTTATATTTTTTTATTTGGCGGCTCGTGTTATTCTGTTATTTCCGGCTGCAGTTGCTACTAGGGTTTCCACCTTAGCTAACGTGCATGCATGGATGTTCTCTGCTGCTGCTAGTACTGCTACTACTACATCTGCTGCTCTTTGATATTCTTCTAGCTATCCAGCAGAGTTCTATCTTCTTTTGCTACTGCTTCTGGTGTCACTACACACCAGGTGCTGCTGAAAGCGTGACAACTGCATTGAATTCAGACGAATGTAGGAGAGACAGGAATTTTGATGTTGATGTAAAGAAAATAGAAGAAGAGTACTACGTAAAAACGGACACAGTACTAAATAGAAAGTACACAGTCCTCCGGAGAAAAGTACACACAGTACTACACAGAGAAGTACACACAGTGTACTAGATAGAAGAAAAGTACACAGTAAGAGAGAAGGAGGAGAGACTGTGGGGGACCCCGAGCAGCAGTGTTTCCAACAGCTGGACGAGCAACAGAGAGGCATGAAATGTATGCTAAGCTTCCGAAAGCAAAGAAGCACCTACACAGTAAAATGTGTATCCTTGATTGAGGAACTCTTCTAAAGCAAAATGAGAGAGAAGATATACCTATATCTGAGAGTAGCAGTAATAATTACAAATACATGCTTCTTTGAATACTGACTTCAATGATAGAATTCTCCGATATAGTGAAAAAGAGAGAACACTCTGTGCAGTATGCTTTCAACAGGAAATGCCGTCGCAGCTAACGTTCTTCGCCTCCTGCGAGATTAATGTCAGAACACTCCGCTCAATACAATATGAAGGAAGAGAGACACACAGACTGAGATAATGAACGAGACAGAAATATGCGTAGAGTACATATTCGGTATAAGGCGCGTAGACACTTCTGTCCAGGGCGTATATACACAAGTACCGTAATACGTATTACATACGGCTTCAGCATATTACGTATTAGATACATACTCAGCTGACTACGTATAAACTAAAGCCATCCTGCGTATATCCCCTTCAGCAGACGGCGTATATATGGATGCAGCATACTATATATATATATAGTCAGTATACTACGTACTATGTACACGTTCAGCATACCGCGTGTTTACGCTTTAGCAGACGGTGTATTGAAAAAATTAGCATACTACTTATATTAACTTCAGCATAATGCGTGTATACGCCGTAGTATACGGTTATATACACATATTAAGCATACTACGTACATACGCTTTTGCAGACGGTGCGTGCACACACTCAGCAGCATACTACGTATATCCACTTGACTATACTGCGTATGAAGGCTTTGCATACGGCGTACATGGACATCAAGCATACTACAACGTGTACACTTCACATATACACGTTTAATATGATGCGGTGAAACACACTCTGGATACCGCGTCTGTACACATTCAGCACACCGCGTCTGTGTATACTTCCAGCACTACGCTGGCTAGATGGAGAAGAAAGGAGAAAAAATATTTTTTCCGGAAAAAGGTATGCGTATACAGCAACGTATGTATGATATCCGTGAAAGTCAGACACGCATACGAGTTCGTTTTTTCTTGAAATAAACGATTCTTCTGTGGTGGTGATATCGACTGGTAGGATGGGTGTATACCACTGCTTGGCACGCCTTTAGAGCAAGGTATGTTTTATGTTTGTGTAATTAAAGATACGCTCAATTCCTTCCACTCACGTAAATATTAGATGCATAATCTATGAAAAAATAGCGGAGGGGGTCGACACACTCTCTTCTTCTTTTTCCTGTAGTCCATATTGTATCATACAGACACATGCAACGCGAACGGGAAGGGCATGAGGAGGAGAACATTCAATACTGTTCGAGCGGAAAAAAATATCACCTCTTTTTCAACGGGTGTGTGTACACTACGGTGATCTTGCCTGTCAAATTTGTACTTTACAGCACACATGGATAGAAGCAAACTATATCGCCAGAGAAAGAGAGAGGAAGTCCGCTGCACGGCTGCTAGGTCGTTGCAACCACAGCAGCACGACCACCACGAACACCAGCAACAGCAGCGACGGCATCCACAGGGAGAAAGCGCTGCTACTATTGCCGTATTCATGTAATTCAACAAGCTGCTGCTGCTGCAGTAGTCGCGACTGCAGAAAGAAAGTAATCCTACAGTTATAATAAGCAAGAAGGAGCAATAAGCGGCCTGTGAATACATGAAGAGCCGGCTTCACAGGAACACGACTACCTGATTAAAGAACACAAGCAGCGAGTTGAAGAAGAACACGCGGCGGTTGCAGCGAAAGAGTGACGCGGCAACAGCAAACAGTAGCAGCAACACTTCAACAACAGCAACAGCATACTCCAAGCTGCTGCAAGCACTGGCGGCAACAGCAATAGCAGCAGCAGCAGCAGCAGAGCAGTAGCAGCTAGTAGTAGTAGTAGTAAGAGCAACAGCCCCAGCAGCCGCGGTAGGAGTCAGCGCTCCAGTACCAGATGGCAACAGCACCTGCAGCGACAGCAGCTGCATCAACAGCAACAGCAGCAGCAGCAACAGCAGCAACAGCAGCAGCAACAGCAGCAGCAGCAACAGCAGCAGCAGCAGCAACAGCAGCAGCAACAGCAGCAAGGAGTAACACTCGTACTGCAGAAGCGCAGTTACTTCCGACATCCCGTTGTAAACAGACAGCACGAATGTCCGCCACTGAAGATAAATTACCCCACAGGTGGCTCTTCTGCCAGCCCCTCAACTGCACTTTTCCCGGAATATCATCGTATACTGCTCTACACACACACAGAGTAGTACTAGTAGTATAAATAGAAGCAGCAGCATCAAAAAGCGAAAGGCGGCGCTGCTGCTCGCCACGACAACAGCAGCCGTACACGGAGGATATTTAAACTACGTGAAAGAGCAGCAGTTGTAGCAGCAAAGTCATAATTGATACACCCACACATGTACACACATCTACACATCATGTCACACACACACACATAAACCCCTACAGAGAGAGAGACACACAGCCACACATACGCGCATACTCCAACCATACACACACACACACACACACAGAGACATATATATAGAGACACGGTCAAAACACACAACTACGTCGTGCTGTCGACCCCTTGTGGCGACTCATTACGATGACGGGTGGTGTCGTAGTTGCTTTTTCTCAGCATATTGTCCGTCAGTGCACTTTATTTTAGATTGTTGTTATAAACGAAAACCTGATTAGAGGTTATGCCTTCTCTCTTTACGTGAATATGGTATGACAGAGAAAAAAGTGTTGTTACTGCCATGACAATCAGTTCGACGCTGGGAATGCCATGTACGGGTGAAGAACGCCGCTGTGTTTCTGTTTCTGTCGAAAGCGGGGTGTGGGGCTACTTCCTCCTGCAGTTCATCCATGAATTTGACAGCCTCTAAAAAGAAAGTAATCCACCTCACAGGCGTTTTCTTCCAGTTGGAAACTCGTCGCATCCTACGACACTAACTCACACTGTGTGCACAACTGCAACCACACTTACATGTATGCTGTGCACGTTAGTCTTGTTGGCGGCCTCTCTGCCAAGGAGATGCTGGTCGCTTTCGTTGACGTGATAGATTATTCTACCTTCTCGACAAGGAAAAAATCGGTGAAACTTGCAAAACCAGCCCACTCTGTGGGTGTGCAGCACATATAGTCACACTACTTAAATATGTAGCTAGCTTGAGACTTCCCTTTCTGCCGGAATGCTCGTCGCTGCTGGAGAAATGTTGCAGCAATCCACCATAGCGACTTGCCCTTCAACGATCGCTACGACTATAGCTGCTCCAACGTCACTGCATGCACATTTGAGCTCCTCTGGCACCCTCGTGATTCATTTGTGTGTCGGTACTCGACCTCTAAAATCTTCAGTGACTTTGTCTATACAGTTGTAGTCATCACAATACTGGGTGCTGCCTCTTCTGCCACTGTCTGGTGCTGCTTTCTGCTGTTTTAAAATAGTCAATCAAAAGCACCGACAGAAGCAGCTAATATAATTAGTATGAAGGTGTGCCTACGCTAATACCATAGCAGATGGTAGCGTGGAGATGTGGCTGTGTGCCCCAGTAGCAGAGCTAGTACTGGCTTGTCGGTGTGGCTCCTGCAGTAGCATAGCTGATATTAGCTCGCGCGTACGGCTCTGTAGTCGCGTAACTTGTATTAGCTTGTAGGTATGGCGGTGCCCCTAGCGTAGGTAATGTTGACATGTAGATAGGCGTGTGCCAGCATATTATAGTGAAGTGGACATAGGTACTACTGGGATGTACACGTCGGTACAGGAGCTTCGCCAGTATTGGCATGTAAGTGAGTGAACATGGCTGTGCAAGTAGCATAGCTAATGTTGGCAGGTAGATATGGCTGCAGTAGTAGCATAGCCAGTCGTAGCCTACAGGTGGGGCAGCAGTAGCATAGCTGAGATTACCTTGTAGATGTGACTGCGCGAGTAGCATACTTAATATTAGCATATAGATATGGCTGTGCCAGCAGTATCTTGCATGTAGTTGTGGCTGCTGCAGTACAGCACGGACAGAATGGATTCGTTCTGCCACAATCTTCATGACCGTGTGTGCCTCAATGAGCTGCAGTAGTCACTGTTACCTGGAACTAATAGGCACCTGTTTCCCTGCCTCTGGTTATACGTCTAGTGGGAGATATATGACAATCCGCCGAGAGAGAACTCATTATTTACCAAAAAACGGTTTATTAAGGAGCAGTGTCCACTCCAGTGAAATATTTGTTGTCGTACACACACCTCCCCGAGGTGTCAATAACTTGAAAACACATCATTTCTTTCTGGTATGTTCCGATGGCTCACTCACTATTTAGCCAAAAAAAGGTCCTATAGGTCAAATGCTCTATGACAGCTGAAGACTTACTGTCATACACCCACTGCTCAAGAGTCAATGGCTCAAGGACATAGTTCTTCTGCATAATATCTTCTATCGCAGCCACCTCACTATATGCACTATATATTTGCTGTCTATGCCCCCCTGTCTGCTGCTTCTTTGTCGCTTTCCCGATTTCCGTTTCATGTTAAAATTTCTCTGTACTCCCACAGGAACGCCGCTGACGGATAACCAGCCTGCAATCACGCGCGTACGTATTACTAAAAACCAGCACAGCGACACGGACGCCATCACGCCTATACCTTTGCATGTGTAGTTCAGCGACAATGTTGCTGTGTTCTTTGTGGTAATATGCACATACGTGTATGCAGAGCCTCCTTTCGTTATCGCTGCAAGTAGTACTGCTGCTGTTGCACGAAATATCCTATTTTCTTACTCTTGGTTGCAAGCATTTCTCTCTGCTTGCCACTGCTGCTGCAGTACTCGTGCTGTCGTCACCTGCCTCTTCTCTATCTCTACCACGGCTTCTCTCTGTTTGCTGCTGCAACTGCTGCAGTAGTGCGCCCTCCTGCTCCATCCCCGTGGAGATGTTCATATGTATGTGTGTCTGAGTAACAAGATATCTGCGTAAATGTCCGTAGTAATACGTTCGACTATCGCTGCGTGTCTCGACTCATGTATGCAATCCCATATAAACATGTACATAAATGCACTTTCATATGCCTCCTCTCTATTAGTATCATAGCCTCGCTCTGTATGCTGCTGTTACTGCTGCAGTCGTACAGTCCTCAAAAATTTCCTCTCTATTTCTACCACGGCTTCTTTCTCTCTTCTTGTGCTGGTACTCCTCCTACTGCAGTTCTAGTTACCTGTCCTCCTCTATATGGGGCTCAGCTGTTTCTCTATTCCAGCAGGCTGATACACACCAACGCCGCGTTGTTACACAGACCGCTACTGCTGTTCTGCAACTGTCGCTGCGCTTCTCTGGCTACCTGTTGTATTTTGTGTGAACACATTAGCAGCACTTGCCCTATATATATATATATATTATGCATACACGTAATTGTACATGGCCCGCCGTATGTATGCGTGGGGGAGAGAAAGAGAGAGGGAGAAAAGAAACACATACCCATATTCACGCATATATGTGCTAATCTGAACATACACACACACAAACACATACAGACACATAAAATTTTCGCTCGTCAAGCAAACCTAGACATGTGTGCTAGCACATATGTCCATATATAAGTATATATACTTGCGTGTAACTACGGATACACGTACAAATACCTTGGCACTCAGAAACCCATACAAACAAACACCTCTGGTAGCTCAGGGAAAGACGCTTATACTCACTCACATACATACAGAATTGTATACATCACCTAAGATCCACAGACATAGACGTACGTATTACTACAAGTATACATACAAATGCCTCGAGACTCAGACATATACAAACACATATACATCCAAACAGCTCTGCTCGCACACAAAGACGCGTGTGAAGCGCCCACCTGCGTGGGCACACCGCCCCCTGCGCCTCCATATAAAAAAAAACCCATGTGTTCAAGTCCACACAGACACATGCAGGCAACGCAAACACTTCTGTCGACTTAAACACCAAGCCACAAATACATATATATATATATGTATATATATAAAGACATAAAGATACATATGTGCAACAATTCCGACACACCTACACAGATACAGACTCCAGTATAGACACACACTTTGTCTGCCTGTGTCCGTCTGTGTGGCTTCCACTCTTGTCTGTCTGTCAACGCAGGCTCATACACTTATAAACATGTGTGCCCCCTAAAAACACAAACTACATCCTATCCTCTAGTCCGTACATGCACACACCGACGCGCAAAAAACCTTTGTGCTAGCTCTCACACATGGTTACAAACATATATATGCGAGGTCCGTCATACAGACAAAGGCTGCGCTTCGAACACACACACACATAGAGACAGACACACGCACACCCATATAGACACACAGACACACACACCTACAGAACACACGCTGATGTTTCAGTTCGAAAATCCCTGCACAAAAAACATACATGCCAGCATAGATACAAACAGACATCATACAAGTGTACTCCTGATATATGTATGTATATATATATATATATACATGTATAGAGTGAGGACGCAAAGACGTATTATGTGCCTGTTACAAATGAAAAGTTGACTGCGAGTAATGTACGCCTGCGATAATGACACCACACAAATATGTCCGGTGAGTGCCCAGAAAAGAAGAAGCATTCCCACTTACCGTCGTGTTTTTCTTTTCCCAGAACTCGCACGTAGCAAATCTTGTAGAGGCAACTGTGTCCTTCTAATGTTTCGCAAATATGCACGCAAACGGCTGTACCAGAAGAAAAGATTTTCTTTTTTCTAGCAGGCACACGTGCCGGAGATGATTACTTTCAAGTATAGGGCCACAACTACTATAGTGTATTAATATTTGGATGTATATTAGAATATCATGACCACCCACAATCATAAGTCTAGTATGCACTAGCTCCCATCCTCCACAATTACACTTTCTGTGACACAGCGTAGGGGAAAACGCGCAGTAATGATTCTCGTGATAACTTCTTCTCCCTCTGTATCGACGAGTGAATAATAGTCTCTTCAAAGTACGTCTACAAAGAAATCTCAACTGCAGTTAAGCGACAGAAATCCACCTAGACACCATGGTGACACATACACAGACGTAAACTTAACAGCAGTCAGATACCAACGAAGCGGCAGCAGTAACAGCAGCAGTAGTAGCAATGACAGTCGCAGCGGGATATGGTGAAAGACGCTACAGCAGCAACAACAACGCCTAACTACAGAATGTTCCAGCAGCTGCTGCTGTGCTGACACACACACACACGTAAACTTAACAGCAGTCAGATACCAACAAAGCGGCAGCAGTAGCAGCAGCAGTTGTTGTAGCAGTGCCAGTCGCAGCGGGATATGGTGAAAGACGCTACAGCAGCAACAACAACGCCTAACTACAGAATGTTCCAGCAGCTGCTGCTGTGCTGACACACACACACACGTAAACTTAACAGCAGTCAGATACCCACAAAGCGGCAGCAGTAGCAGCAGCAGTTGTTGTAGCAGTGCCAGTCGCAGCGGGATATGTGAAAGACGCTACAGCAGCAACAACAACGCCTAACTACAGAATGTTCCAGCAGCTGCTGCTGTGCTGACACACACACACACGTAAAACTTAACAGCAGTCAGGATACCAACAAGAGCGGCAGCAGTAGCAGCAGCAGTTGTTGTAGCAGTGCCAGTCGCAGCGGGATATGGTGAAGAACGCTACAGCAGCAACAACAAACGCCTAACTACAGAATGTTCCAGCAGCTGCTGCTGTGCTGACACACACACACACGTAAACTTAACAGCAGTCAGATACCAACGAAGCGGCAGCAGTAGCAGCAGTTGTTGTAGCAGTGCCGGTCGCAGCGGGATATGGTGAAAGACGCTACAGCAGCAACAACAACGCCTAACTACAGAATGTTCCAGCAGCTGCTGCTGTGCTGACACACACACACACGTAAACTTAACAGCAGTCAGATACCAACGAAGCGGCAGCAGTAGCAGCAGCAGTTGTTGTAGCAGTGCCGGTCGCAGCGGGATATGGTGAAAGACGCTACAGCAGCAACAACAACAACGCCTAACTACAGAATGTTCCAGCAGCTGCAACCGCTGCAGCAGCACCCCCAGACATTACCACGCAGAAGACGATAGCGACGCAACTGTCGGCGTGACACAAAACAGCAGCAACAGGAACAACAGAACTGTCAAGACTGACTGAAGACCCCTGCAGAGCACCACTGCAGCAGCACTCTGTGTGTGTGTGTTTCTGTGCGTTTGACTATTATATGGCCTAGTGGGAGCAGCCGCAGCAGTAACACAAGTTGCTGTGCACGGCAGCAGCAGCAGCAACCGCAGTAGCACGTGTCAGTATACGTCGTTGCTGCAGCAGCAGGAACAGCACGCGTGAAGACAGTTTCTTGCTGCTGCAGCAGAAGCAACACAGTTGGTCAAGACCGTATCACACAATCCTGCGACGCAGAAATGTTAGCACTACCAGGCGCCAGCACCACACTACTACTACTACAAATTATTACAGCAGCAGCAGCACCAGGAGCAGCAGCAGCACCAGGTGCAGCAGCAGCAGCACCAGGAGCAGCAGCAGCACATGTGCTTATGGAGCAGGGGGGAGTGTGACTGACAACAGCCGGAGCAGGGGAAGCATGAGTAAGTCAAATGACGGCAACCGCAGCAAAACGCTCTGATGCACGGGCGGAGGCAGCGAGTGAAAAGACGGTGGCAACACCGGCAGCAGCACGTATGAAGACAGCAACAGCACGACGGTGTAACAACAGCAGCAGCAAGAGCAGCAGCAGCACGACGACTGACTAACAACGAGAGCAACAGCAGCACGACTGAGTACTAAGAGCAGCTACTGCAGCAACAACAGCAGCAACACGCGATGTTGCATCCTGCAGCAAAAGCGTGAGTGAATAACGGGGCATGACACCCGCAGCGCGCGCAAAGAGAGCAGCACCAGCAGGAGTGCTTGCGGCAGCAATAGCAACAGTACGACTCGATAACAACGGCAGCCACGGTGGCAGCAGCAGCAAGAGTGAGAGACAGCAGCAGTACCGGCAGCGGCAAGGTTTCTAGACCGCAGCAGCTGCAGCAGTACGATAGATCACCATGCGCAGCAACAGCAATTACAACAGCAGAACAAGAGCCTTCAAATGGCAGCTGCAGCTGCAGCACCACCGGGAAGATTTAGTTGCAGTGTTTGCAACAGAATAGCAGAGAGATCATTAAGGATATATCTACGCGCCTGTTCTAACATATATATGCACACACCCAGTTCCATGCAGTTCATATAGAATTCTATCCTTTGAAAAGCACCAACACCAATCTTTTTGCGTCAAAAAATGGCTAGGACTGTAACCGCTCCATGTCTTTCGCCAGCTTTAAAGGCTGCTCGAGTCTCTTGCATGGTTTCTAGAGAGCCCCACATTTGTTGGTCCATACCGCATTGGGTGGGAAACGCTGCCACGTGCATTTCTCTGAGCACAGGTGCTGCTGCTGCAGCAACAGCAACAAGGAGAAGAAGACTCGTCTTTGCAAAAACAACGTACGCCTTGAGGGATGTCTTTGCAGCATGGATATTGCGCGCGTCCGAAACAGCAGTAAGGACAGCAGCAATAGCAGCAGCAGCTGCAGTCGCAGTACGCCAGTCAACATTGACAGGAAGATGTTGCTGGTCACACGACAAAAGGGCACAAGGGAAAGAAATTAGAGAGACGAGTGGATACAAGGAAAAAAACGTCGAAAGAGGATCAGCAGACAGAAGCGGTTCAGGCACACATAATAGGAACACGTGGGTTTCTACGGACAGAAGAAGCGTAGTAGCACCCAGTACTAGTTCTGCTTTAGTTAACGTGCAAGCCACACCGACAGCAACTTGAAATAATTACATAGACCATTGCACACACGCTCAGAGCGTATTTTCTTACGTGCAACTGACAGCATCAAGGTATCTTATCATCACGACTCACATGTTAGTCAAAACAAGCTACACTTCTCCGCTGTCGTAACCACTACTACTAATAACTTATAATACTACTAGAGTAGTAGTATTAACACGTCGGTAGGTGGGAGCCTGTCTTGATTTTTGTGGTACCCCAAGTCACATTCAGGCTGGTGCTGTGGGTTCCATTGCGACTGCCGTTGCTCCTACTTCTATCAAGAGTAATGTTGTTGCTGCCCCAGCAATATGTGCTCGAAACGAAAGGGCGAATCTCTCTGCTTTCCCCCCCGCTGTTATTTCCGCCAAACCTGCCGCTGTCAATGCTACTGCATTCTTTATGAGGAATTATACTCTTAAGCACCCGCAAACAGTCTCCTTGGCCCTCCGTCAATGCTGCTGCTACCTTCAGAGACCCTGTCATTGCTGCTGTGTCCTCTCACATCAGTGCTGCTGTGCCACTCTCCCCCGCTGTTGAGGGGACCGCTGCTTCTTTTTCCTGCCAATTCTGATGCTGCTGCTCCCTGCAGCTGCGTATTCACTCGCTCATAATGCTCCAACAACTGAACCACCAGCTGCCAACGCTTCTTCTGTCCTACACGCTCTCAATGCTAACACATCTCCCCTGTCCATACTACTACCCCACTACCCGCTGTCACTGCTACTACACCACTACCCGCTGTCACTACTACTGCCGCACTACCCGCTGTCCCTATTACTGCCGCACTACCCGCTGTCAATACGGCTGCACTACTACCCGCTGTCACTACTACTGCAGTGTTACGCGCTGTCAATACGACTGCACTAGTACCGGTTATGGCTGCCATTACATCAGTACCTGCTGTGAGTGCTAGTACAGCAGTACACGCTGTCAATGCTGTTGGAGATTTCACTGTGTATACACCCATGGCGACCGCTATGTATAGCCTTGCCCTACCGTACTACAGCTTTGTTTTTGCTGCAATATCTACAAGTACTCAGGCTGATGCTACTGGTGGTATTACTCCTACTACTACTGCATCTTCTACTCTGAAAGCTTGTGCAGTACTACAAAAAGGGGCTGGGGTTGCTGTTGCACTTCCATGTCAATACTGTTGCTTCTCGGCGGCTACGAGTACTGGTGCATCCGTGTGTATCAAGGCGGTGAATCCATCGGTGACGTTGCAATTCCAGTGGCGATGATTTCGTGTCTTCTCCGGTCGTTCATACAAACGGGATGGAGTACTGGAGGAGGAATCCACAGAACAGTGCAGCCGCCGGCAAGAACAGAGAGCCAAAGAAGGAGTGACCACTGAGAAAAAGAACTCCTCAACATGCGGCCTTGGACAGAAAGGCCAGGCTGAATCTAGAAAGAGGTACTAGTGAAGAAGTGCTTGTTACGGTGGAGCCCAGGACGAAAGAAACGAGTTGACAGAGAAAATATATCAGAAAAGCAATCAGTACCGCGTCCCGTGACAACAGTAGTACGAAGCAACAGTGAAGAAGAACAAATACCTGGAGAGCAGCAACTCTTAGAGCAATACACATTACTTCACCAGTACAGAGAAACTACAGGAGAGTGCAAAGAAGAAGTATCTCGAGGGAAGATAAAGTCGCAGTCCGATTCACACCGAGTAGAAGACGGAAGAAAGAAGAAGGGGAGCTGTCAGAGCGGTCAATACATAGGCTTGGAGACAGCCAGAAGGAAATTATCGAAAGGATATCTTACATTGCCACTCACGACAAGAACAATTTGAACACAGAGAACGTAAACTCAATGATGAAGAAGAAGAGCGGCTGCAGGAGCGACTGATATGTGGACAAAATAGTGAAAGCCGAAGAAATGTCTCCGAAAAAATCATATCACATTGCAGCTCAGGGGAAAAACAATGTAGTAACCCAAGCAATGTCAAAACAAAGAAGTGGCCAAACAAGAGCAATCAATACATTGCAGTCCACGACAAGACCGTAGGAAAAACAGTACTCTTCACTCATTGTAAAATTGACTTACGAAAAAACAGTGTGGAATGTTTTGGACTATTACAAGAGAAAATGTAAAAAGCGACGACGCACTCACAAATTTATCTAGATTTACCTGCTCTTTTGTTTACTAACTTTGCAACAGTCCGTGTTTGCCACAGTCACTCCTCATTTATATTGTAATGTAGTATAATAGTAGTAATATTTACAATAATATATAATACTATTACTGTAGCAATACTACCACTAATAATAATGAACAGTAGTGATAATATATATTAGTGAAGGTAGATCAAGATAACAATATGTAGCTATAATAGTATATGGTGATGATAACAAAAATAGTGATATCAATAATAATGAACAAGAGATTGATCTTCTGTTTCCATCGTATTAAGTTAAGCTTTTCTCTCTATTGGTATAGATGTCATGCACCAATAGTAATATACGAAAATGAGGATATATAATAACAACATATAATTAGATAAGATAACAATATATAAATGACTATGTAGAGGAACAAGCGAGTGATCTCGTAATTTCATCGTCTTGCGTTAGGCTCTTCTATCTATAGCAGAGAAGATATGCACAGAAAGAAGAGAGAGAGCTACACACGCGTAGAGCAAGAGATAGACAGAGAGCACGAGATATAAGAGGAAGCACAGCAACAGCAGTTTCCGCAGCAGCAGCAGAGCAATCCACCTAGAATTTCTTTTTCTCATTCTACTTACATTTCTCTTTGTCTTTGTGTGTTTATCTCTCTCTCTCTTTCTCGCTTCTCTCTGCATGTCAGGCGTTCTCTTTCTGTTCTTCTGTGTGTAGACCGTGTCTCTAGTCCGTATATGTGTGTGTGTGTGTCTTTCCGTATGTCGGTAACTCGAACTTCTGTGAGTGTATATGTGTGTGTATTATGCACAACACTTGTTCTCACGACAGCTGCCTGCTGCCATGAGGCGTTTCTCAACAAGAGAAGCCACTTCACAGCAACAACAGCTCCTTCCCTTGTGCATGCACTCTGTAATAACGCTCTAACAAAGTCAACACATTTATATGTTTCCTGTGCAGTGAATCGTTTGTCAGTGAAAGCTGTAAGATCGCCGCCTCAGAACTCTGTCAGGTCTCGCGGTCCTTCAACTGCTTTTCGGCTCTCTGCTTTCCCCCCTTCCTCTCTCGCCCGCAAATACGAGCATAGAATAAAATTCTAAAAATACATAGCGTACATACATGTGTGGCTCTTCTACTGGCCGTAACCTGCTGGCGATATGTCCTCGAGAGATCAGTCTGAGGAGAAGCCACGTGTGTGCAACATATGTATTGATTGAAAAGGAAAGATGTAACGAGAATGCTATGCTGACACAGAGCATAGCGTTGACGGTATGTATATACGTATGTCACGAAAAATCCTATACGTCCTCTGTCTCACACACGGATGGCTCTGACTCTCTCAACAAGAAAAGAGTCATGCACAAAAGCACCGTCTCGAAAGCATTGATGCTATTATCTATTCTTTACGATGGAGACCATCGTACCCTACTGCTGTAGCGTACGCTCGATGGTGAAATACCTGTACATATATATATATATATATTGAGAGCGTGAAACGTGACTCGCTCGTTCAAAGGAGAAAAGGGTAGTCGCAAGAGCAGTATTTACATGGAGTACTTTCACCGTTACGCAGCTGAAATTATATTGTGATTGTAGCGAGATTGATATCCATAATCCGAATGTACCTGTATATATATTCACTCAAAAAAACATATACATGTACATATGAATTCTCGTCCACATATATATATATATATTTATTTCTACACACGTGGTAGGTTGCCAACGGAGCGACAGCCATCCTTATAGACTCGTGTGTCACGGTACATAATACTTTGTACACGTGACGACATTGAGAGGAGGAGCCTTGTTCACACTATACATATATATATTTATATGTGTATGTAGTTATATATAGAGCATATTCACATACAAAGAATATATATATATATATATATGTGCGTGATGAATTGCTTATGTGGCGTTATTCACGATAGTAGCCTAATCAACTATACACATACATTATGCACTACAGGCGGGTATTAAGAGCAAGTAGTACTGATAAGTTTTTGGTTCTAGTAGTGATGGACTTACTTCTGTCTTTTATATGCATAGCTTAGTACGCTGGTGCCAGCGTGGCAATAGTAGGAGTGACACGCTTGTGTTTCTATTATATATAGAAGTATACATATGCACATCTACGTATATATATATATATATATATCTACCTAATATCTGAACACCTGTCAACGTTGGGATAGCGATAGCGCTACACCTATCTCAATCAACTACAGATATGTTATACTGTGCTTACGTAATGCATGGCCGACGTGGCGTGTGTGATTAAGTAATACTGATAGTAGCCCCTCGGCTTTATTTGTACGTAATACGTCCGTTACGTGGCGGTAGTTATACTGGAAGATGTGTTTCTTATTTTGCATATATATATATATATATGTACGTGAAAGAGTATTATCGATCGAGCACTAGAACACATCCTCGGTGTAATAGTTCTGTAGTGCAGCTGAAGACAGATCGTTCTTATATTACTTTAATTGATATATATCCGACATACATTGGCTGACGTCACGATAAGGACAGTGTAGTCTAGTGCTATATGACGAAAACGTGTGTGTCCGCCAGTATGGGGGGAAAGGAAAGAATAGAATTTTAAATCGAAGAGCGCGTGAAAAAAGAGCGCTTTTCTACCAAAGGGTCCTTCCGACCTCCTACTGCTAATACGTCTGTTATTGCTACTACTACTACTAGTGCACCGGAAGTACGCATCCATCGCTAGTCAAACGTGTATGTATGGGTGTCTAGGATATACGTGTCATCTACATTTGCAAGAATGTGATTTCCCCACCCTGTTGTAGACCTTGCTTCAAAACAGGGTTTACCGTTTTCAAACACATACCCCCTTCCTTGCTGCATCAGCATATCTGGTTGTATGGTACCAATATTTTTTGAAAGGGTCCATGAGCCGTCTTTATCCTTACATAATAATATCTTCCTCCCTACGGGAAGAGAGGAGAAGAGGTTCTGGCGGTGCCACTCCCGTTACAGAAAGACCTATACGAGCTGTTATAACACTGAGAGCTGCTAAGGTGTATTTGATGCGTTTAGTATGATTCCTAACTGTGAGCATATGTATATGTTGTTCGTTATGTTATGCGTGTGTATACATATATATACCTACAGTTGTACACATGTACTCGTAGTTATATGTATATACATATGGATCAATGCGTGAGTGCATTCTCATTCGTTGAAAGCGTGTGATATACTTATATATATGTAAAATACATGTGTAGTGTGTTTGAACAGGTGGGCTCGTTTTGTCAGGTTTTGACGTGGAGTGGTAAAGGCACTCAGAGAAAGACGAGAGCAGGTGGTGGTGTGTGTGACCCTAGCAACATGGCTGGTGAGATTTATATGGGTTGGTGGATAAGTCTCTGTATGTGTGTAAAATCTGACATACTTGCACTTGTTCTGCATTAAGATGACAGGGTCGGACGAGTGAATGTGCCTACATATCTGTGGGTGTACGCTCCAGCGTGTACTAGGAGAGATTTATATGAGCATGAATATGAACCGCCATCGGCGCCACACAGCACCAGTAGGTGCTACAAACCCGTAAAGGAGCTCAACCGAAATAGGAGTTGTCCTCCACGTATCTCGACAGGAGAGAAGGAATGCCACTGCTTTTTGACGTTTTGAAGAGGAAGTTCCGGAATCCCGGAATCAGGTGACCCAGAAGGGTCGAAACCACTGACTTGAGAGATGGTAGTCATAGATTAAATGCACTAGCAGCTGCCGCAGGCTTACTGTCAGCACGCTCATCCTGAAGAGAATGCTCACTAGTGATACTGGAAAATGCTGTCACGCTAACAAATGGGTTCTTGCTGCTACTATGTGCAGAGGTCTAGATTCGCCCTCTATGTATTTTGACTTATTCACACGACTCACCTAAAGAGTGCAAACTCTAAGCGGAGCGAGATACACGTCCTGCAGTGCTTCTAACTACTAGCAGGTGCCTACCAGCCAGTCTCAGGCCACACCTCGAGATACCTTAGACGCATGAAGGCGCAAGAAGGCTACGGGCTTCTTTGTGTGCTGACAAGGTGTGCGTGTATGTGAGTGCGCGCGTTCTCGATGACCATCACCTAATGTTGTAGAGAAGCAAATTATGAGATGTACATATGTGTGAGTTCGAATGATGATGCGAGCTATGTACGCCCACGAATTCAACTATTAATCCGAGTTCGGAGGTGTGTGTCTCGCTTTCGCACGTTCGAGTCGTCTTTTTGTAAATGTGAATCTTC
>NW_026700586.1:0-41178 GCF_030435755.1 Ochotona princeps
TGCATTATCTAGAAATGAACCTGGTAGAGCACCCCACACAAACGAATGCTCCACATGCGGGTTTCACATGCCACCAACTCCACATTCACAGGCAACTTCAGCGCCACAGCCGTTTTCAGATAGCCCTCAATGCAAAGGCTCTAGACGCAAATATTGGTCTGAGAGCTAATTCAATCAAGGAAACACTGCATGTTGGTGAAGGGCATATTGAAGAAGGATCAGCCGAGTGGTTTTTGTGGGAGAACAACTCCATTTGGCTCACTAACTTCACACACCATCAGGCTTCCAAGCAGCTCTCAAGGAAACTCAGTTTTCACACTCTATGCTTAGTGCCCTTTGAGTGCCTAGGACTGAAATGAAGCTTGGTGAGCATCCCACGCAAACGAATGCTCCACATGCGGGTTTCACATGACACCAACTCCACATTCACAGGCAACTTCAGCGCCACAGCCGTTTTCAGATAGCCCTCAATGCAAAGGCTCTACACGCAAATATTGGTGTGAGAGCTGATTGAATCAAGGAAACACTGCATGTTGGTGAAGGGCATATTGAAGAATGATCAGCCGAGTGGTTCTTATGGGAGAACAACTCCATTTGGCTCACTGACTTCACACACCATCAGGCTTCCAAGCAGCTCTCAAGAAAACTCAGTTTTCACACTCTATGCTTAGTGCCCTTTGAGTGCCTAGGACTGAAATGAAGCTTGGTGAGCATCCCACACAAACGAATGCTCCACATGCGGGTTTCACATGCCACCAACTCCACATTCTCACGCAACTTCAGCGCCACAGCCGTTTTCAGATAGCCCTCAATGCAAAGGCTCTAGACGCAAATATTGCTGTGAGAGCTAATTCAATCAAGGAAACACAGCATGTTGGTGAAGGGCATATTGAAGAAGGATCAGCCGAGTGGTTCTTGTGGGAGAATAACTCCATTTGGCTCACTAACTTCACACACCATCAGGCTTCCAAGCAGCTCTCAAGAAAACTCAGTTTTCACACTCTATGCTTAGTGCCCTTTGAGTGCCTAGGACTGAAATGAAGCTTGGTGAGCATCCCACACAAACGAATGCTCCACATGCGGGTTTCACATGCCACCAACTCCACATTCTCAGGCAACTTCAGCGCCACAGCCGTTTTCAGATAGCCCTCAATGCAAAGGCTCTAGACGCAAATATTGGTGTGAGAGCTAATTCAATCAAGGAAACACTGCATGTTGGTGAAGGGCATATTGAAGAAGGATCAGCCGAGTGGTTCTTGTGGGAGAACAACTCCATTTGGCTCACTAACTTCACACACCATCAGGCTTCAAAGCAGCTCTCAAGGAAACTCAGTTTTCACACTCTATGCTTAGTGCCCTTTGAGTGCATTGTCTAGGAATGAACCTGGTAGAGCATCCCACACAAACGAATGCTCCACATGCGGGTTTCACATGCCACCAACTCCACATTCTCAGGCAACTTCAGCGCCAAAGCCGTTTTGAGATAGCCCTCAAAGCAAAGGCTCTAGACACAAATATTGGTTTGAGAGCTAATTCAATCAAGGAAACACTGCATGTTGGTGAAGGGCATATTGAAGAAGGATCAGCCGAGTGGTTCTTGTGGGAGAATAAGTCCATTTGGCTCACTAACTTCACACACCATCAGGCTTCCAAGCAGCTCTCAAGGAAACTCAGTTTTCACACTCTATGCTTAGTGCCCTTTGAGTGCCTAGGACTGAAATGAAGCTTGGTAGAGCATTCCACACAAACGAATGCTCCACATGCGGGTTTCACATGCCACCAACTCCACATTCTCAGGCAACTTCAGCGCCACAGCCGTTTTCAGATAGCCCTCAATGCAAAGGCTCTAGATGTAAATATTGGTGTGAGAGCTAATTCAATCAAGGAAACACTGCATGTTGGTGAAGGGCATATTGAAGAAGGATCAGCCAGTGGTTCTTGTGAGAGAACAACTCCATTTGGCTCACTAACTTCACACACCATCAGGCTTCAAAGCAGCTCTCAAGGAAACTCAGTTTTCACACTCTATGCTTAGTGCCCTTTGAGTGCATTATCTAGGAATGAACCTTGCAGAGCATCCCACACAAACGAATGCTCCACATGCGGGTTTCACATGCCACCAACTCCACATTCACAGGCAACTTCAGCGCCACAGCCGTTTTCAGATAGCCCTCAATGCAAAGGCTCTAGACGCAAATATTGGTGTGAGAGCTAATTCAATCAAGGAAACACTGCATGTTGGTGAAGGGCATATTGAAGAAGGATCAGCCGAGTGGTTCTTGTGGGAGAACAACTCCATTTGGCTCACTAACTTCACACACCATCAGGCTTCCAAGCAGCTCTCAAGGAAACTCAGTTTTCACACTCTATGCTTAGTGCCCTTTGAGTGCCTAGGACTGAAATGAAGCTTGGTGAGCATCCCACGCAAACGAATGCTCCACATGCGGGTTTCACATGACACCAACTCCACATTCACAGGCAACTTCAGCGCCACAGCCGTTTTCAGATAGCCCTCAATGCAAAGGCTCTAGACGCAAATATTGGTGTGAGAGCTAATTCAATCAAGGAAACACTGCATGTTGGTGAAGGGCATATTGAAGAAGGATCAGCCGAGTGGTTCTTGTGGGAGAACAACTCCATTTGGCTCACTAACTTCACACACCATCAGGCTTCAAAGCAGCTCTCAAGGAAACTCAGTTTTCACACTCTATGCTTAGTGCCCTTTGAGTGCATTGTCTAGGAATGAACCTGGTAGAGCATCCCACACAAACGAATGCTCCACATGCGGGTTTCACATGCCACCAACTCCACATTCTCACGCAACTTCAGCGCCACAGCCGTTTTCAGATAGCCCTCAATGCAAAGGCTCTAGACGCAAATATTGCTGTGAGAGCTAATTCAATCAAGGAAACACAGCATGTTGGTGAAGGGCATATTGAAGAAGGATCAGCCGAGTGGTTCTTGTGGGAGAATAACTCCATTTGGCTCACTAACTTCACACACCATCAGGCTTCCAAGCAGCTCTCAAGAAAACTCAGTTTTCACACTCTATGCTTAGTGCCCTTTGAGTGCCTAGGACTGAAATGAAGCTTGGTGAGCATCCCACACAAACGAATGCTCCACATGCGGGTTTCACATGCCACCAACTCCACATTCTCAGGCAACTTCAGCGCCACAGCCGTTTTCAGATAGCCCTCAATGCAAAGGCTCTAGACGCAAATATTGGTGTGAGAGCTAATTCAATCAAGGAAACACTGCATGTTGGTGAAGGGCATATTGAAGAAGGATCAGCCGAGTGGTTCTTGTGGGAGAACAACTCCATTTGGCTCACTAACTTCACACACCATCAGGCTTCCAAGCAGCTCTCAAGGAAACTCAGTTTTCACACTCTATGCTTAGTGCCCTTTGAGTGCATTGTCCAGGAATGAACCTGGTAGAGCATCCCACACAAACGAATGCTCCACATGCGGGTTTCACATGCCACCAACTCCACATTCTCAGGCAACTTCAGCGCCAAAGCCGTTTTGAGATAGCCCTCAAAGCAAAGGCTCTAGACACAAATATTGGTTTGAGAGCTAATTCAATCAAGGAAACACTGCATGTTGGTGAAGGGCATATTGAAGAAGGATCAGCCGAGTGGTTCTTGTGGGAGAATAAGTCCATTTGGCTCACTAACTTCACACACCATCAGGCTTCCAAGCAGCTCTCAAGGAAACTCAGTTTTCACACTCTATGCTTAGTGCCCTTTGAGTGCCTAGGACTGAAATGAAGCTTGGTAGAGCATTCCACACAAACGAATGCTCCACATGCGGGTTTCACATGCCACCAACTCCACATTCTCAGGCAACTTCAGCGCCACAGCCGTTTTCAGATAGCCCTCAATGCAAAGGCTCTAGATGTAAATATTGGTGTGAGAGCTAATTCAATCAAGGAAACACTGCATGTTGGTGAAGGGCATATTGAAGAAGGATCAGCCAGTGGTTCTTGTGAGAGAACATCTCCATTTGGCTCACTAACTTCACACACCATCAGGCTTCCAAGCAGCTCTCAAGGAAACTCAGTTTTCACACTCTATGCTTAGTGCCCTTTGAGTGCATTATCTAGAAATGAACCTTGTAGAGCATCCCACACAAACGAATGCTCCACATGCGGGTTTCACATGCCACCAACTCCACATTCACAGGCAACTTCAGCGCCACAGCCGTTTTCAGATAGCCCTCAATGCAAAGGCTCTAGACGCAAATATTGGTTGAGAGCTAATTCAATCAAGGAAACACTGCATGTTGGTGAAGGGCATATTGAAGAAGGATCAGCCGAGTGGTTCTTGTGGGAGAACAACTCCATTTGGCTCACTAACTTCACACACCATCAGGCTTCCAAGCAGCTCTCAAGGAAACTCAGTTTTCACACTCTATGCTTAGTGCCCTTTGAGTGCCTAGGACTGAAATGAAGCTTGGTGAGCATCCCACGCAAACGAATGCTCCACATGCGGGTTTCACATGACACCAACTCCACATTCACAGGCAACTTCAGCGCCACAGCCGTTTTCAGATAGCCCTCAATGCAAAGGCTCTAGACGCAAATATTGGTGTGAGAGCTAATTCAATCAAGGAAACACTGCATGTTGGTGAAGGGCATATTGAAGAAGGATCAGCCGAGTGGTTCTTGTGGGAGAACAACTCCATTTGGCTCACTAACTTCACACACCATCAGGCTTCAAAGCAGCTCTCAAGGAAACTCAGTTTTCACACTCTATGCTTAGTGCCCTTTGAGTGCATTGTCTAGGAATGAACCTGGTAGAGCATCCCACACAAACGAATGCTCCACATGCGGGTTTCACATGCCACCAACTCCACATTCTCAGGCAACTTCAGTGCCAAAGCCTTTTTGAGATAGCCCTCAATGCAAAGGCTCTAGACACAAATATTGGTTTGAGAGCTAATTCAATCAAGGAAACACTGCATGTTGGTGAAGGGCATATTGAAGAAGGATCAGCCGAGTGGTTCTTGTGGGAGAACAACTCCATTTGGCTCACTAACTTCACACACCATCAGGCTTCCAAGCAGCTCTCAAGGAAACTCAGTTTTCACACTCTATGCTTAGTGCCCTTTGAGTGCCTAGGACTGAAATGAAGCTTGGTAGAGCATTCCACACAAACGAATGCTCCACATGCGGGTTTCACATGCCACCAACTCCACATTCTCAGGCAACTTCAGCGCCACAGCCGTTTTAAGATAGCCCTCAATGCAAAGGCTCTAGATGTAAATATTGGTGTGAGAGCTAATTCAATCAAGGAAACACTGCATGTTGGTGAAGGGCATATTGAAGAAGGATCAGCCAGTGGTTCTTGTGAGAGAACAACTCCATTTGGCTCACTAACTTCACACACCATCAGGCTTCAAAGCAGCTCTCAAGGAAACTCAGTTTTCACACTCTATGCTTAGTGCCCTTTGAGTGCATTATCTAGAAATGAACCTTGTAGAGCATCCCACACAAACGAATGCTCCACATGCGGGTTTCACATGCCACCAACTCCACATTCTCACGCAACTTCAGCGCCACAGCCGTTTTCAGATAGCCCTCAATGCAAAGGCTCTAGACGCAAATATTGGTGTGAGAGCTAATTCAATCAAGGAAACACAGCCTGTTGGTGAAGGGCATATTGAAGAAGGATCAGCCGAGTGGTTCTTGTGGGAGAATAACTCCATTTGGCTCACTAACTTCACACACCATCAGGCTTCCAAGCAGCTCTCAAGAAAACTCAGTTTTCACACTCTATGCTTAGTGCCCTTTGAGTGCCTAGGACTGAAATGAAGCTTGGTGAGCATCCCACACAAACGAATGCTCCACATGCGGGTTTCACATGCCACCAACTCCACATTCTCAGGCAACTTCAGCGCCACAGCCGTTTTCAGATAGCCCTCAATGCAAAGGCTCTAGACGCAAATATTGGTGTGAGAGCTAATTCAATCAAGGAAACACTGCATGTTGGTGAAGGGCATATTGAAGAAGGATCAGCCGAGTGGTTCTTGTGGGAGAACCACTCCATTTGGCTCACTAACTTCACACACCATCAGGCTTCAGAGGAGCTCTCAAGGAAACTCAGTTTTCACACTCTATGCTTAGTGCCCTTTGAGTGCCTAGGACTGAAATGAAGCTTGGTGAGCATCCCACACAAACGAATGCTCCACATGCGGGTTTCACATGACACCAACTCCACATTCAGAGGCAACTTCAGCGCCACAGCCGTTTTCAGATAGCCCTCAATGCAAAGGCTCTAGACGCAAATATTTGTGTGAGAGCTAATTCAATCAAGGAAACACAGCCTGTTGGTGAAGGGCATATTAAAGAAGGATCAGCCGAGTGGTTCTTGTGGGAGAATAACTCCATTTGGCTCACTAACTTCACACACCATCAGGCTTCCAAGCAGCTCTCAAGAAAACTCAGTTTTCACACTCTATGCTTAGTGCCCTTTGAGTGCCTAGGACTGAAATGAAGCTTGGTGAGCATCCCACACAAACGAATGCTCCACATGCGGGTTTCACATGCCACCAACTCCACATTCACAGGCAACTTCAGCGCCACAGCCGTTTTCAGATAGCCCTCAATGCAAAGGCTCTAGACGCAAATATTGGTCTGAGAGCTAATTCAATCAAGGAAACACTGCATGTTGGTGAAGGGCATATTGAAGAATGATCAGCAGAGGGGTTCTTGTGGGAGAACAACTCCATTTGGCTCACTAACTTCACACACCATCAGGCTTCAGAGGAGCTCTCTAGGAAACTCAGTTTTCACACTCTATGCTTAGTGCCCTTTGAGTGCATTATCTAGAAATGAACCTGGTAGAGCACCCCACACAAACGAATGCTCCACATGCGGGTTTCACATGCCACCAACTCCACATTCGCAGGCAACTTCAGCGCCACAGCCGTTTTCAGATAGCCCTCAATGCAAAGGCTCTAGATGTAAATATTGGTGTGAGAGCTAATTCAATCAAGGAAACACTGCATGTTGGTGAAGGGCATATTGAAGAAGGATCAGCCGAGTGGTTCTTGTGAGAGAACAACTCCATTCGGCTCACTAACTTCACACACCATCAGGCTTCAGAGGAGCTCTCTAGGAAACTCAGTTTTCACACTCTATGCTTAGTGCCCTTTGAGTGCATTATCTAGAAATGAACCTGGTAGAGCACCCCACACAAACGAATGCTCCACATGCGGGTTTCACATGCCACCAACTCCACATTCGCAGGCAACTTCAGCGCCACAGCCGTTTTCAGATAGCCCTCAATGCAAAGGCTCTAGACGCAAATATTGGTCTGAGAGCTAATTCAATCAAGGAAACACTGCATGTTGGTGAAGGGCATATTGAAGAAGGATCAGCTGAGTGGTTCTTGTGGGAGAACAACTCCATTTGGCTCACTAACTTCACACACCATCAGGCTTCCAAGCAGCTCTCAAGGAAACTCAGTTTTCACACTCTATGCTTAGTGCCCTTTGAGTGCCTAGGACTGAAATGAAGCTTGGTGAGCATCCCACGCAAACGAATGCTCCACATGCGGGTTTCACATGACACCAACTCCACATTCTCACGCAACTTCAGCGCCACAGCCGTTTTCAGATAGCATTCAATGCAAAGGCTCTAGACGCAAATATTGGTGTGAGAGCTAATTCAATCAAGGAAACACTGCATGTTGGTGAAGGGCATATTGAAGAAGGATCAGCCGAGTGGTTCTTGTGCGAGAACAACTCCATTTGGCTCACTAACTTCACACACCATCAGGCTTCCAAGCAGCTCTCAAGGAAACTCAGTTTTCACACTCTATGCTTAGTGCCCTTTGAGTGCCTAGGACTGAAATGAAGCTTGGTGAGCATCCCACGCAAACGAATGCTCCACATGCGGGTTTCACATGACACCAACTCCACATTCACAGGCAACTTCAGCGCCACAGCCGTTTTCAGATAGCCCTCAATGCAAAGGCTCTACACGCAAATATTGGTGTGAGAGCTGATTCAATCAAGGAAACACTGCATGTTGGTGAAGGGCATATTGAAGAAGGATCAGCCGAGTGGTTCTTATGGGAGAACAACTCCATTTGGCTCACTGACTTCACACACCATCAGGCTTCCAAGCAGCTCTCAAGAAAACTCAGTTTTCACACTCTATGCTTAGTGCCCTTTGAGTGCCTAGGACTGAAATGAAGCTTGGTGAGCATCCCACACAAACGAATGCTCCACATGCGGGTTTCACATGCCACCAACTCCACATTCTCACGCAACTTCAGCGCCACAGCCGTTTTCAGATAGCCCTCAATGCAAAGGCTCTAGACGCAAATATTGGTGTGAGAGCTAATTCAATCAAGGAAACACAGCCTGTTGGTGAAGGGCATATTGAAGAAGGATCAGCCGAGTGGTTCTTGTGGGAGAATAACTCCATTTGGCTCACTAACTTCACACACCATCAGGCTTCCAAGCAGCTCTCAAGAAAACTCAGTTTTCACACTCTATGCTTAGTGCCCTTTGAGTGCCTAGGACTGAAATGAAGCTTGGTGAGCATCCCACACAAACGAATGCTCCACATGCGGGTTTCACATGCCACCAACTCCACATTCTCAGGCAACTTCAGCGCCACAGCCGTTTTCAGATAGCCCTCAATGCAAAGGCTCTACACGCAAATATTGGTGTGAGAGCTGATTGAATCAAGGAAACACTGCATGTTGGTGAAGGGCATATTGAAGAATGATCAGCCGAGTGGTTCTTATGGGAGAACAACTCCATTTGGCTCACTGACTTCACACACCATCAGGCTTCCAAGCAGCTCTCAAGAAAACTCAGTTTTCACACTCTATGCTTAGTGCCCTTTGAGTGCCTAGGACTGAAATGAAGCTTGGTGAGCATCCCACACAAACGAATGCTCCACATGCGGGTTTCACATGCCACCAACTCCACATTCTCACGCAACTTCAGCGCCACAGCCGTTTTCAGATAGCCCTCAATGCAAAGGCTCTAGACGCAAATATTGCTGTGAGAGCTAATTCAATCAAGGAAACACAGCATGTTGGTGAAGGGCATATTGAAGAAGGATCAGCCGAGTGGTTCTTGTGGGAGAATAACTCCATTTGGCTCACTAACTTCACACACCATCAGGCTTCCAAGCAGCTCTCAAGAAAACTCAGTTTTCACACTCTATGCTTAGTGCCCTTTGAGTGCCTAGGACTGAAATGAAGCTTGGTGAGCATCCCACACAAACGAATGCTCCACATGCGGGTTTCACATGCCACCAACTCCACATTCTCAGGCAACTTCAGCGCCACAGCCGTTTTCAGATAGCCCTCAATGCAAAGGCTCTAGACGCAAATATTGGTGTGAGAGCTAATTCAATCAAGGAAACACTGCATGTTGGTGAAGGGCATATTGAAGAAGGATCAGCCGAGTGGTTCTTGTGGGAGAACAACTCCATTTGGCTCACTAACTTCACACACCATCAGGCTTCAAAGCAGCTCTCAAGGAAACTCAGTTTTCACACTCTATGCTTAGTGCCCTTTGAGTGCATTGTCTAGGAATGAACCTGGTAGAGCATCCCACACAAACGAATGCTCCACATGCGGGTTTCACATGCCACCAACTCCACATTCTCAGGCAACTTCAGCGCCAAAGCCGTTTTGAGATAGCCCTCAAAGCAAAGGCTCTAGACACAAATATTGGTTTGAGAGCTAATTCAATCAAGGAAACACTGCATGTTGGTGAAGGGCATATTGAAGAAGGATCAGCCGAGTGGTTCTTGTGGGAGAATAAGTCCATTTGGCTCACTAACTTCACACACCATCAGGCTTCCAAGCAGCTCTCAAGGAAACTCAGTTTTCACACTCTATGCTTAGTGCCCTTTGAGTGCCTAGGACTGAAATGAAGCTTGGTAGAGCATTCCACACAAACGAATGCTCCACATGCGGGTTTCACATGCCACCAACTCCACATTCTCAGGCAACTTCAGCGCCACAGCCGTTTTCAGATAGCCCTCAATGCAAAGGCTCTAGATGTAAATATTGGTGTGAGAGCTAATTCAATCAAGGAAACACTGCATGTTGGTGAAGGGCATATTGAAGAAGGATCAGCCAGTGGTTCTTGTGAGAGAACAACTCCATTTGGCTCACTAACTTCACACACCATCAGGCTTCAAAGCAGCTCTCAAGGAAACTCAGTTTTCACACTCTATGCTTAGTGCCCTTTGAGTGCATTATCTAGGAATGAACCTTGCAGAGCATCCCACACAAACGAATGCTCCACATGCGGGTTTCACATGCCACCAACTCCACATTCACAGGCAACTTCAGCGCCACAGCCGTTTTCAGATAGCCCTCAATGCAAAGGCTCTAGACGCAAATATTGGTGTGAGAGCTAATTCAATCAAGGAAACACTGCATGTTGGTGAAGGGCATATTGAAGAAGGATCAGCCGAGTGGTTCTTGTGGGAGAACAACTCCATTTGGCTCACTAACTTCACACACCATCAGGCTTCCAAGCAGCTCTCAAGGAAACTCAGTTTTCACACTCTATGCTTAGTGCCCTTTGAGTGCCTAGGACTGAAATGAAGCTTGGTGAGCATCCCACGCAAACGAATGCTCCACATGCGGGTTTCACATGACACCAACTCCACATTCACAGGCAACTTCAGCGCCACAGCCGTTTTCAGATAGCCCTCAATGCAAAGGCTCTAGACGCAAATATTGGTGTGAGAGCTAATTCAATCAAGGAAACACTGCATGTTGGTGAAGGGCATATTGAAGAAGGATCAGCCGAGTGGTTCTTGTGGGAGAACAACTCCATTTGGCTCACTAACTTCACACACCATCAGGCTTCAAAGCAGCTCTCAAGGAAACTCAGTTTTCACACTCTATGCTTAGTGCCCTTTGAGTGCATTGTCTAGGAATGAACCTGGTAGAGCATCCCACACAAACGAATGCTCCACATGCGGGTTTCACATGCCACCAACTCCACATTCTCACGCAACTTCAGCGCCACAGCCGTTTTCAGATAGCCCTCAATGCAAAGGCTCTAGACGCAAATATTGCTGTGAGAGCTAATTCAATCAAGGAAACACAGCATGTTGGTGAAGGGCATATTGAAGAAGGATCAGCCGAGTGGTTCTTGTGGGAGAATAACTCCATTTGGCTCACTAACTTCACACACCATCAGGCTTCCAAGCAGCTCTCAAGAAAACTCAGTTTTCACACTCTATGCTTAGTGCCCTTTGAGTGCCTAGGACTGAAATGAAGCTTGGTGAGCATCCCACACAAACGAATGCTCCACATGCGGGTTTCACATGCCACCAACTCCACATTCTCAGGCAACTTCAGCGCCACAGCCGTTTTCAGATAGCCCTCAATGCAAAGGCTCTAGACGCAAATATTGGTGTGAGAGCTAATTCAATCAAGGAAACACTGCATGTTGGTGAAGGGCATATTGAAGAAGGATCAGCCGAGTGGTTCTTGTGGGAGAACAACTCCATTTGGCTCACTAACTTCACACACCATCAGGCTTCAAAGCAGCTCTCAAGGAAACTCAGTTTTCACACTCTATGCTTAGTGCCCTTTGAGTGCATTGTCTAGGAATGAACCTGGTAGAGCATCCCACACAAACGAATGCTCCACATGCGGGTTTCACATGCCACCAACTCCACATTCTCAGGCAACTTCAGCGCCAAAGCCGTTTTGAGATAGCCCTCAAAGCAAAGGCTCTAGACACAAATATTGGTTTGAGAGCTAATTCAATCAAGGAAACACTGCATGTTGGTGAAGGGCATATTGAAGAAGGATCAGCCGAGTGGTTCTTGTGGGAGAATAAGTCCATTTGGCTCACTAACTTCACACACCATCAGGCTTCCAAGCAGCTCTCAAGGAAACTCAGTTTTCACACTCTATGCTTAGTGCCCTTTGAGTGCCTAGGACTGAAATGAAGCTTGGTAGAGCATTCCACACAAACGAATGCTCCACATGCGGGTTTCACATGCCACCAACTCCACATTCTCAGGCAACTTCAGCGCCACAGCCGTTTTCAGATAGCCCTCAATGCAAAGGCTCTAGATGTAAATATTGGTGTGAGAGCTAATTCAATCAAGGAAACACTGCATGTTGGTGAAGGGCATATTGAAGAAGGATCAGCCAGTGGTTCTTGTGAGAGAACATCTCCATTTGGCTCACTAACTTCACACACCATCAGGCTTCCAAGCAGCTCTCAAGGAAACTCAGTTTTCACACTCTATGCTTAGTGCCCTTTGAGTGCATTATCTAGAAATGAACCTTGTAGAGCATCCACACAAACGAATGCTCCACATGCGGGTTTCACATGCCACCAACTCCACATTCACAGGCAACTTCAGCGCCACAGCCGTTTTCAGATAGCCCTCAATGCAAAGGCTCTAGACGCAAATATTGGTTGAGAGCTAATTCAATCAAGGAAACACTGCATGTTGGTGAAGGGCATATTGAAGAAGGATCAGCCGAGTGGTTCTTGTGGGAGAACAACTCCATTTGGCTCACTAACTTCACACACCATCAGGCTTCCAAGCAGCTCTCAAGGAAACTCAGTTTTCACACTCTATGCTTAGTGCCCTTTGAGTGCCTAGGACTGAAATGAAGCTTGGTGAGCATCCCACGCAAACGAATGCTCCACATGCGGGTTTCACATGACACCAACTCCACATTCACAGGCAACTTCAGCGCCACAGCCGTTTTCAGATAGCCCTCAATGCAAAGGCTCTAGACGCAAATATTGGTGTGAGAGCTAATTCAATCAAGGAAACACTGCATGTTGGTGAAGGGCATATTGAAGAAGGATCAGCCGAGTGGTTCTTGTGGGAGAACAACTCCATTTGGCTCACTAACTTCACACACCATCAGGCTTCAAAGCAGCTCTCAAGGAAACTCAGTTTTCACACTCTATGCTTAGTGCCCTTTGAGTGCATTGTCTAGGATGAACCTGGTAGAGCATCCCACACAAACGAATGCTCCACATGCGGGTTTCACATGCCACCAACTCCACATTCTCAGGCAACTTCAGTGCCAAAGCCTTTTTGAGATAGCCCTCAATGCAAAGGCTCTAGACACAAATATTGGTTTGAGAGCTAATTCAATCAAGGAAACACTGCATGTTGGTGAAGGGCATATTGAAGAAGGATCAGCCGAGTGGTTCTTGTGGGAGAACAACTCCATTTGGCTCACTAACTTCACACACCATCAGGCTTCCAAGCAGCTCTCAAGGAAACTCAGTTTTCACACTCTATGCTTAGTGCCCTTTGAGTGCCTAGGACTGAAATGAAGCTTGGTAGAGCATTCCACACAAACGAATGCTCCACATGCGGGTTTCACATGCCACCAACTCCACATTCTCAGGCAACTTCAGCGCCACAGCCGTTTTAAGATAGCCCTCAATGCAAAGGCTCTAGATGTAAATATTGGTGTGAGAGCTAATTCAATCAAGGAAACACTGCATGTTGGTGAAGGGCATATTGAAGAAGGATCAGCCAGTGGTTCTTGTGAGAGAACAACTCCATTTGGCTCACTAACTTCACACACCATCAGGCTTCAAAGCAGCTCTCAAGGAAACTCAGTTTTCACACTCTATGCTTAGTGCCCTTTGAGTGCATTATCTAGAAATGAACCTTGTAGAGCATCCCACACAAACGAATGCTCCACATGCGGGTTTCACATGCCACCAACTCCACATTCTCACGCAACTTCAGCGCCACAGCCGTTTTCAGATAGCCCTCAATGCAAAGGCTCTAGACGCAAATATTGGTGTGAGAGCTAATTCAATCAAGGAAACACAGCCTGTTGGTGAAGGGCATATTGAAGAAGGATCAGCCGAGTGGTTCTTGTGGGAGAATAACTCCATTTGGCTCACTAACTTCACACACCATCAGGCTTCCAAGCAGCTCTCAAGAAAACTCAGTTTTCACACTCTATGCTTAGTGCCCTTTGAGTGCCTAGGACTGAAATGAAGCTTGGTGAGCATCCCACACAAACGAATGCTCCACATGCGGGTTTCACATGCCACCAACTCCACATTCTCAGGCAACTTCAGCGCCACAGCCGTTTTCAGATAGCCCTCAATGCAAAGGCTCTAGACGCAAATATTGGTGTGAGAGCTAATTCAATCAAGGAAACACTGCATGTTGGTGAAGGGCATATTGAAGAAGGATCAGCCGAGTGGTTCTTGTGGGAGAACAACTCCATTTGGCTCACTAACTTCACACACCATCAGGCTTCAGAGGAGCTCTCAAGGAAACTCAGTTTTCACACTCTATGCTTAGTGCCCTTTGAGTGCCTAGGACTGAAATGAAGCTTGGTGAGCATCCCACACAAACGAATGCTCCACATGCGGGTTTCACATGACACCAACTCCACATTCAGAGGCAACTTCAGCGCCACAGCCGTTTTCAGATAGCCCTCAATGCAAAGGCTCTAGACGCAAATATTTGTGTGAGAGCTAATTCAATCAAGGAAACACAGCCTGTTGGTGAAGGGCATATTAAAGAAGGATCAGCCGAGTGGTTCTTGTGGGAGAATAACTCCATTTGGCTCACTAACTTCACACACCATCAGGCTTCCAAGCAGCTCTCAAGAAAACTCAGTTTTCACACTCTATGCTTAGTGCCCTTTGAGTGCCTAGGACTGAAATGAAGCTTGGTGAGCATCCCACACAAACGAATGCTCCACATGCGGGTTTCACATGCCACCAACTCCACATTCACAGGCAACTTCAGCGCCACAGCCGTTTTCAGATAGCCCTCAATGCAAAGGCTCTAGACGCAAATATTGGTCTGAGAGCTAATTCAATCAAGGAAACACTGCATGTTGGTGAAGGGCATATTGAAGAATGATCAGCAGAGGGGTTCTTGTGGGAGAACAACTCCATTTGGCTCACTAACTTCACACACCATCAGGCTTCAGAGGAGCTCTCTAGGAAACTCAGTTTTCACACTCTATGCTTAGTGCCCTTTGAGTGCATTATCTAGAAATGAACCTGGTAGAGCACCCCACACAAACGAATGCTCCACATGCGGGTTTCACATGCCACCAACTCCACATTCGCAGGCAACTTCAGCGCCACAGCCGTTTTCAGATAGCCCTCAATGCAAAGGCTCTAGATGTAAATATTGGTGTGAGAGCTAATTCAATCAAGGAAACACTGCATGTTGGTGAAGGGCATATTGAAGAAGGATCAGCCGAGTGGTTCTTGTGAGAGAACAACTCCATTCGGCTCACTAACTTCACACACCATCAGGCTTCAGAGGAGCTCTCTAGGAAACTCAGTTTTCACACTCTATGCTTAGTGCCCTTTGAGTGCATTATCTAGAAATGAACCTGGTAGAGCACCCCACACAAACGAATGCTCCACATGCGGGTTTCACATGCCACCAACTCCACATTCGCAGGCAACTTCAGCGCCACAGCCGTTTTCAGATAGCCCTCAATGCAAAGGCTCTAGACGCAAATATTGGTCTGAGAGCTAATTCAATCAAGGAAACACTGCATGTTGGTGAAGGGCATATGAAGAAGGATCAGCTGAGTGGTTCTTGTGGGAGAACAACTCCATTTGGCTCACTAACTTCACACACCATCAGGCTTCCAAGCAGCTCTCAAGGAAACTCAGTTTTCACACTCTATGCTTAGTGCCCTTTGAGTGCCTAGACTGAATGAAGCTTGGTGAGCATCCCACGCAAACGAATGCTCCACATGCGGGTTTCACATGACACCAACTCCACATTCTCACGCAACTTCAGCGCCACAGCCGTTTTCAGATAGCATTCAATGCAAAGGCTCTAGACGCAAATATTGGTGTGAGAGCTAATTCAATCAAGGAAACACTGCATGTTGGTGAAGGGCATATTGAAGAAGGATCAGCCGAGTGGTTCTTGTGCGAGAACAACTCCATTTGGCTCACTAACTTCACACACCATCAGGCTTCCAAGCAGCTCTCAAGGAAACTCAGTTTTCACACTCTATGCTTAGTGCCCTTTGAGTGCCTAGGACTGAAATGAAGCTTGGTGAGCATCCCACGCAAACGAATGCTCCACATGCGGGTTTCACATGACACCAACTCCACATTCACAGGCAACTTCAGCGCCACAGCCGTTTTCAGATAGCCCTCAATGCAAAGGCTCTACACGCAAATATTGGTGTGAGAGCTGATTCAATCAAGGAAACACTGCATGTTGGTGAAGGGCATATTGAAGAAGGATCAGCCGAGTGGTTCTTATGGGAGAACAACTCCATTTGGCTCACTGACTTCACACACCATCAGGCTTCCAAGCAGCTCTCAAGAAAACTCAGTTTTCACACTCTATGCTTAGTGCCCTTTGAGTGCCTAGGACTGAAATGAAGCTTGGTGAGCATCCCACACAAACGAATGCTCCACATGCGGGTTTCACATGCCACCAACTCCACATTCTCACGCAACTTCAGCGCCACAGCCGTTTTCAGATAGCCCTCAATGCAAAGGCTCTAGACGCAAATATTGGTGTGAGAGCTAATTCAATCAAGGAAACACAGCCTGTTGGTGAAGGGCATATTGAAGAAGGATCAGCCGAGTGGTTCTTGTGGGAGAATAACTCCATTTGGCTCACTAACTTCACACACCATCAGGCTTCCAAGCAGCTCTCAAGAAAACTCAGTTTTCACACTCTATGCTTAGTGCCCTTTGAGTGCCTAGGACTGAAATGAAGCTTGGTGAGCATCCCACACAAACGAATGCTCCACATGCGGGTTTCACATGCCACCAACTCCACATTCTCAGGCAACTTCAGCGCCACAGCCGTTTTCAGATAGCCCTCAATGCAAAGGCTCTAGACGCAAATATTGGTGTGAGAGCTAATTCAATCAAGGAAACACTGCATGTTGGTGAAGGGCATATTGAAGAAGGATCAGCCGAGTGGTTCTTGTGGGAGAACAACTCCATTTGGCTCACTAACTTCACACACCATCAGGCTTCAGAGGAGCTCTCAAGGAAACTCAGTTTTCACACTCTATGCTTAGTGCCCTTTGAGTGCCTAGGACTGAAATGAAGCTTGGTGAGCATCCCACACAAACGAATGCTCCACATGCGGGTTTCACATGACACCAACTCCACATTCAGAGGCAACTTCAGCGCCACAGCCGTTTTCAGATAGCCCTCAATGCAAAGGCTCTAGACGCAAATATTTGTGTGAGAGCTAATTCAATCAAGGAAACACAGCCTGTTGGTGAAGGGCATATTAAAGAAGGATCAGCCGAGTGGTTCTTGTGGGAGAATAACTCCATTTGGCTCACTAACTTCACACACCATCAGGCTTCCAAGCAGCTCTCAAGAAAACTCAGTTTTCACACTCTATGCTTAGTGCCCTTTGAGTGCCTAGGACTGAAATGAAGCTTGGTGAGCATCCCACACAAACGAATGCTCCACATGCGGGTTTCACATGCCACCAACTCCACATTCACAGGCAACTTCAGCGCCACAGCCGTTTTCAGATAGCCCTCAATGCAAAGGCTCTAGACGCAAATATTGGTCTGAGAGCTAATTCAATCAAGGAAACACTGCATGTTGGTGAAGGGCATATTGAAGAAGGATCAGCAGAGGGGTTCTTGTGGGAGAACAACTCCATTTGGCTCACTAACTTCACACACCATCAGGCTTCAGAGGAGCTCTCTAGGAAACTCAGTTTTCACACTCTATGCTTAGTGCCCTTTGAGTGCATTATCTAGAAATGAACCTGGTAGAGCACCCCACACAAACGAATGCTCCACATGCGGGTTTCACATGCCACCAACTCCACATTCTCAGGCAACTTCAGCGCCACAGCCGTTTTCAGATAGCCCTCAATGCAAAGGCTCCAGATGTAAATATTGGTGTGAGAGCTAATTCAATCAAGGAAACACTGCATGTTGGTGAAGGGCATATTGAAGAAGGATCAGCAGAGGGGTTCTTGTGAGAGAACAACTCCATTCGGCTCACTAACTTCACACACCATCAGGCTTCAGAGGAGCTCTCTAGGAAACTCAGTTTTCACACTCTATGCTTAGTGCCCTTTGAGTGCATTATCTAGAAATGAACCTGGTAGAACATCCCACACAAACGAATGCTCCACATGCGGGTTTCACATGCCACCAACTCCACATTCGCAGGCAACTTCAGCGCCACAGCCGTTTTCAGATAGCCCTCAATGCAAAGGCTCTAGACGCAAATATTGGTCTGAGAGCTAATTCAATCAAGGAAACACTGCATGTTGGTGAAGGGCATATTGAAGAAGGATCAGCCGAGTGGTTCTTGTGGGAGAACAACTCCATTTGGCTCACTAACTTCACACACCATCAGGCTTCCAAGCAGCTCTCAAGGAAACTCAGTTTTCACACTCTATGCTTAGTGCCCTTTGAGTGCCTAGGACTGAAATGAAGCTTGGTGAGCATCCCACGCAAACGAATGCTCCACATGCGGGTTTCACATGACACCAACTCCACATTCACAGGCAACTTCAGCGCCACAGCCGTTTTCAGATAGCCCTCAATGCAAAGGCTCTACACGCAAATATTGGTGTGAGAGCTGATTCAATCAAGGAAACACTGCATGTTGGTGAAGGGCATATTGAAGAAGGATCAGCCGAGTGGTTCTTATGGGAGAACAACTCCATTTGGCTCACTGACTTCACACACCATCAGGCTTCCAAGCAGCTCTCAAGAAAACTCAGTTTTCACACTCTATGCTTAGTGCCCTTTGAGTGCCTAGGACTGAAATGAAGCTTGGTGAGCATCCCACACAAACGAATGCTCCACATGCGGGTTTCACATGCCACCAACTCCACATTCTCACGCAACTTCAGCGCCACAGCCGTTTTCAGATAGCCCTCAATGCAAAGGCTCTAGACGCAAATATTGGTGTGAGAGCTAATTCAATCAAGGAAACACTGCATGTTGGTGAAGGGCATATTGAAGAAGGATCAGCCGAGTGGTTCTTGTGGGAGAATAACTCCATTTGGCTCACTAACTTCACACACCATCAGGCTTCCAAGCAGCTCTCAAGAAAACTCAGTTTTCACACTCTATGCTTAGTGCCCTTTGAGTGCCTAGGACTGAAATGAAGCTTGGTGAGCATCCCACACAAACGAATGCTCTACATGCGGGTTTCACATGCCACCAACTCCACATTCACAGGCAACTTCAGCGCCACAGCCGTTTTCAGATAGCCCTCAATGCAAAGGCTCTAGACGCAAATATTGGTCTGAGAGCTAATTCAATCAAGGAAACACTGCATGTTGGTGAAGGGCATATTGAAGAAGGATCAGCCGAGTGGTTCTTGTGGGAGAACAACTCCATTTGGCTCACTAACTTCACACACCATCAGGCTTCCAAGCAGCTCTCAAGAAAACTCAGTTTTCACACTCTATGCTTAGTGCCCTTTGAGTGCATTGTCTAGGAATGAACCTGGTAGAGCATCCCACACAAACGAATGCTCCACATGCGGGTTTCACATGCCACCAACTCCCCATTCTCAGGCAGCTTCAGCGCCACAGCCGTTTTGAGATAGCCCTAAATGCAAAGGCTCTAGACACAAATATTGGTTTGAGAGCTAATTCAATCAAGGAAACACTGCATGTTGGTGAAGGGCATATTGAAGAAGGATCAGCCGAGTGGTTCTTGTGGGAGAATAAGTCCATTTGGCTCACTAACTTCACACACCATCAGGCTTCCAAGCAGCTCTCAAGGAAACTCAGTTTTCACACTCCATGCTTAGTGCCCTTTGAGTGCCTAGGACTGAAATGAAGCTTGGTAGAGCATTCCACACAAACGAATGCTCCACATGCGGGTTTCACATGCCACCAACTCCACATTCTCAGGCAACTTCAGCGCCACAGCCGTTTTGAGATAGCCCTCAATGCAAAGGCTCTTGATGTAAATATTGGTGTGAGAGCTAATTCAATCAAGGAAACACTGCATGTTGGTGAAGGGCATATTGAAGAAGGATCAGCCGAGTGGTTCTTGTGAGAGAACAACTCCATTTGGCTCACTAACTTCACACACCATCAGGCTTCCAAGCAGCTCTCAAGGAAACTCAGTTTTCACACTCTATGCTTAGTGCCCTTTGAGTGCATTATCTAGAAATGAACCTTGTAGAGCATCCCACACAAACGAATGCTCCACATGCGGGTTTCACATGCCACCAACTCCACATTCACAGGCAACTTCAGCGCCACAGCCGTTTTCAGATAGCCCTCAATGCAAAGGCTCTAGACGCAAATATTGGTGTGAGAGCTAATTCAATCAAGGAAACACTGCATGTTGGTGAAGGGCATATTGAAGAAGGATCAGCCGAGTGGTTCTTGTGGGAGAACAACTCCATTTGGCTCACTAACTTCACACACCATCAGGCTTCAGAGGAGCTCTCAAGGAAACTCAGTTTTCACACTCTATGCTTAGTGCCCTTTGAGTGCCTAGGACTGAAATGAAGCTTGGTGAGCATCCCACACAAACGAATGCTCCACATGCGGGTTTCACATGACACCAACTCCACATTCAGAGGCAACTTCAGCGCCACAGCCGTTTTCAGATAGCCCTCAATGCAAAGGCTCTAGACGCAAATATTTGTGTGAGAGCTAATTCAATCAAGGAAACACAGCCTGTTGGTGAAGGGCATATTAAAGAAGGATCAGCCGAGTGGTTCTTTTGGGAGAATAACTCCATTTGGCTCACTAACTTCACACACCATCAGGCTTCCAAGCAGCTCTCAAGAAAACTCAGTTTTCACACTCTATGCTTAGTGCCCTTTGAGTGCCTAGGACTGAAATGAAGCTTGGTGAGCATCCCACACAAACGAATGCTCCACATGCGGGTTTCACATGCCACCAACTCCACATTCTCACGCAACTTCAGCGCCACAGCCGTTTTCAGATAGCCCTCAATGCAAAGGCTCTAGACGCAAATATTGGTCTGAGAGCTAATTCAATCAAGGAAACACTGCATGTTGGTGAAGGGCATATTGAAGAAGGATCAGCAGAGGGGTTCTTGTGGGAGAACAACTCCATTTGGCTCACTAACTTCACACACCATCAGGCTTCCAAGCAGCTCTCAAGGAAACTCAGTTTTCACACTCTATGCTTAGTGCCCTTTGAGTGCATTATCTAGAAATGAACCTGGTAGAGCACCCCACACAAACGAATGCTCCACATGCGGGTTTCACATGCCACCAACTCCACATTCGCAGGCAACTTCAGCGCCACAGCCGTTTTCAGATAGCCCTCAATGCAAAGGCTCTAGATGTAAATATTGGTCTGAGAGCTAATTCAATCAAGGAAACACTGCATGTTGGTGAAGGGCATATTGAAGAAGGATCAGCAGAGGGGTTCTTGTGAGAGAACAACTCCATTCGGCTCACTAACTTCACACACCATCAGGCTTCAGAGGAGCTCTCTAGGAAACTCAGTTTTCACACTCTATGCTTAGTGCCCTTTGAGTGCATTATCTAGAAATGAACCTGGTAGAACATCCCACACAAACGAATGCTCCACATGCGGGTTTCACATGCCACCAACTCCACATTCGCAGGCAACTTCAGCGCCACAGCCGTTTTCAGATAGCCCTCAATGCAAAGGCTCTAGACGCAAATATTGGTCTGAGAGCTAATTCAATCAAGGAAACACTGCATGTTGGTGAAGGGCATATTGAAGAAGGATCAGCTGAGTGGTTCTTGTGGGAGAACAACTCCATTTGGCTCACTAACTTCACACACCATCAGGCTTCCAAGCAGCTCTCAAGGAAACTCAGTTTTCACACTCTATGCTTAGTGCCCTTTGAGTGCCTAGGACTGAAATGAAGCTTGGTGAGCATCCCACGCAAACGAATGCTCCACATGCGGGTTTCACATGACACCAACTCCACATTCACAGGCAACTTCAGCGCCACAGCCGTTTTCAGATAGCCCTCAATGCAAAGGCTCTACACGCAAATATTGGTGTGAGAGCTGATTCAATCAAGGAAACACTGCATGTTGGTGAAGGGCATATTGAAGAAGGATCAGCCGAGTGGTTCTTAAGGGAGAACAACTCCATTTGGCTCACTGACTTCACACACCATCAGGCTTCCAAGCAGCTCTCAAGAAACTCAGTTTTCACACTCTATGCTTAGTGCCCTTTGAGTGCCTAGGACTGAAATGAAGCTTGGTGAGCATCCCACACAAACGAATGCTCCACATGCGGGTTTCACATGCCACCAACTCCACATTCTCACGCAACTTCAGCGCCACAGCCGTTTTCAGATAGCCCTCAATGCAAAGGCTCTAGACGCAAATATTGGTGTGAGAGCTAATTCAATCAAGGAAACACTGCATGTTGGTGAAGGGCATATTGAAGAAGGATCAGCCGAGTGGTTCTTGTGGGAGAATAACTCCATTTGGCTCACTAACTTCACACACCATCAGGCTTCCAAGCAGCTCTCAAGAAAACTCAGTTTTCACACTCTATGCTTAGTGCCCTTTGAGTGCCTAGGACTGAAATGAAGCTTGGTGAGCATCCCACACAAACGAATGCTCCACATGCGGGTTTCACATGCCACCAACTCCACATTCAGAGGCAACTTCAGCGCCACAGCCGTTTTCAGATAGCCCTCAATGCAAAGGCTCTAGACGCAAATATTGGTCTGAGAGCTAATTCAATCAAGGAAACACTGCATGTTGGTGAAGGGCATATTGAAGAAGGATCAGCCGAGTGGTTCTTGTGGGAGAACAACTCCATTTGGCTCACTAACTTCACACACCATCAGGCTTCCAAGCAGCTCTCAAGGAAACTCAGTTTTCACACTCTATGCTTAGTGCCCTTTGAGTGCATTGTCTAGGAATGAACCTGGTAGAGCATCCCACACAAACGAATGCTCCACATGCGGGTTTCACATGCCACCAACTCCCCATTCTCAGGCAACTTCAGCGCCAAAGCCGTTTTGAGATAGCCCTAAATGCAAAGGCTCTAGACACAAATATTGGTTTGAGAGCTAATTCAATCAAGGAAACACTGCATGTTGGTGAAGGGCATATTGAAGAAGGATCAGCCGAGTGGTTCTTGTGGGAGAACAACTACATTTGGTTCGCTAACTTCACACACCATCAGGCTTCCAAGCAGCTCTCAAGGAAACTCAGTTTTCACACTCCATGCTTAGTGCCCTTTGAGTGCCTAGGACTGAAATGAAGCTTGGTAGAGCATTCCACACAAACGAATGCTCCACATGCGGGTTTCACATGCCACCAACTCCACATTCTCAGGCAACTTCAGCGCCACAGCCGTTTTGAGATAGCCCTCAATGCAAAGGCTCTTGATGTAAATATTGGTGTGAGAGCTAATTCAATCAAGGAAACACTGCATGTTGGTGAAGGGCATATTGAAGAAGGATCAGCCGAGTGGTTCTTGTGAGAGAACAACTCCATTTGGCTCACTAACTTCACACACCATCAGGCTTCAAAGCAGCTCTCAAGGAAACTCAGTTTTCACACTCTATGCTTAGTGCCCTTTGAGTGCATTATCTAGTAATGAACCTTGTAGAGCATCCCACACAAACGAATGCTCCACATGCGGGTTTTACATGCCACCAACTCCACATTCACAGGCAACTTCAGCGCCACAGCCGTTTTCAGATAGCCCTCAATGCAAAGGCTCTAGAAGCAAATATTGGTGTGAGAGCTAATTCAATCAAGGAAACACTGCATGTTGGTGAAGGGCATATTGAAGAAGGATCAGCCGAGTGGTTCTTGTGGGAGAACAACTCCATTTGGCTCACTAACTTCACACACCATCAGGCTTCCAAGCAGCTCTCAAGGAAACTCAGTTTTCACACTCTATGCTTAGTGCCCTTTGAGTGCCTAGGACTGAAATGAAGCTTGGTGAGCATCCCACACAAACGAATGCTCCACATGCGGGTTTCACATGCCACCAACTCCACATTCACAGGCAACTTCAGCGCCACAGCCGTTTTCAGATAGCCCTCAATGCAAAGGCTCTAGACGCAAATATTGGTGTGAGAGCTAATTCAATCAAGGAAACACTTCATGTTGGTGAAGGGCATATTGAAGAAGGATCAGCCGAGTGGTTCTTGTGGGAGAACAACTCCATTTGGCTCACTAACTTCACACACCATCAGGCTTCCAAGCAGCTCTCAAGGAAACTCAGTTTTCACACTCTATGCTTAGTGCCCTTTGAGTGCATTGTCCAGGAATGAACCTGGTAGAGCATCCCACACAAACGAATGCTCCACATGCGGGTTTCACATGCCACCAACTCCACATTCTCAGGCAACTTCAGCGCCAAAGCCGTTTTGAGATAGCCCTAAATGCAAAGGCTCTAGACACAAATATTGGTTTGAGAGCTAATTCAATCAAGGAAACACTGCATGTTGGTGAAGGGCATATTGAAGAAGGATCAGCCGAGTGGTTCTTGTGGGAGAACAACTCCATTTGGCTCACTAACTTCACACACCATCAGGCTTCCAAGCAGCTCTCAAGGAAACTCAGTTTTCACACTCTATGCTTAGTGCCCTTTGAGTGCCTAGGACTGAAATGAAGCTTGGTAGAGCATTCCACACAAACGAATGCTCCACATGCGGGTTTCACATGCCACCAACTCCACATTCTCAGGCAACTTCAGCGCCACAGCCGTTTTCAGATAGCCCTCAATGCAAAGGCTCTAGATGCAAATATTGGTGTGAGAGCTAATTCAATCAAGGAAACACTGCATGTTGGTGAAGGGCATATTGAAGAAGGATCAGCCAGTGGTTCTTGTGAGAGAACAACTCCATTTGGCTCACTAACTTCACACACCATCAGGCTTCCAAGCAGCTCTCAAGGAAACTCAGTTTTCACACTCTATGCTTAGTGCCCTTTGAGTGCCTTATCTAGAAATGAATCTTGTAGAGCATCCCACACAAACGAATGCTCCACATGCGGGTTTCACATGCCACCAACTCCACATTCGCAGGCAACTTCAGCGCCACAGCCGTTTTCAGATAGCCCTCAATGCAAAGGCTCTAGACGCAAATATTGGTGTGAGAGCTAATTCAATCAAGGAAACACTGCATGTTGGTGAAGGGCATATTGAAGAAGGATCAGCCGAGTGGTTCTTGTGGGAGAACAACTCCATTTGGCTCACTAACTTCACACACCATCAGGCTTCAGAGGAGCTCTCAAGGAAACTCAGTTTTCACACTCTATGCTTAGTGCCCTTTGAGTGCCTAGGACTGAAATGAAGCTTGGTGAGCATCCCACACAAACGAATGCTCCACATGCGGGTTTCACATGCCACCAACTCCACATTCTCAGGCAACTTCAGCGCCACAGCCGTTTTCAGATAGCCCTCAATGCAAAGGCTCTAGACGCAAATATTGGTGTGAGAGCTAATTCAATCAAGGAAACAGAGCCTATTGGTGAAAGGCATAGTGAAGAAGGATCAGCCGAGTGGTTCTTGTGGGAGAACAACTCCATTTGGCTCACTAACTTCACACACCATCAGGCTTCCAAGCAGCTCTCAAGGAAACTCAGTTTTCACACTCTATGCTTAGTGCCCTTTGAGTGCATTATCTAGGAATGAACCTGGTAGAGCATCCCACAGAAACGAATGCTCCACATGCGGGTTTCACATGCCACCAACTCCACATTCACAGGCAACTTCAGCGCCACAGCCGTTTTCAGATAGCCCTCAATGCAAAGGCTCTAGACGCAAATATTGGCGTGAGAGCTGATTTAATCAAGGAAACACTGCATGTTGGTGAAGGGCATATTGAAGAAGGATCAGCCGAGTGGTTCTTGTGGGAGAACAACTCCATTTGGCTCACTAACTTCACACACCATCAGGCTTCCAAGCAGCTCTCAAGGAAACTCAGTTTTCACACTCTATGCTTAGTGCCCTTTGAGTGCCTAGGACTGAAATGAAGCTTGGTGAGCATCCCTCACAAACGAATGCTCCACATGCGGGTTTCACATGCCACCAACTCCACATTCACAGGCAACTTCAGCGCCACAGCCGTTTTCAGATAGCCCTCAATGCAAAGGCTCTAGATGCAAATATTGGTGTGAGAGCTAATTCAATCAATTAAACACTGCATGTTGGTGAAAGGCATATTGAAGAAGGATCAGCCGAGGGGTTCTTGTGGGAAAACAACTCCATTTGGCTCACTAACTTCACACACCGTCAGGCTTCAGAGGAGCTCTCAAGGAAACTCAGTTTTCACACTCTAGGCTTTGTGCCCATTTGAGTGCATTATGTTGGAATGAACCTGGTAGAGCATCCCACACAAACGAATGCTCCACATGCGGGTTTCACATGCCACCAACTCCACATTCACAGGCAACTTCAGCGCCACAGCCATTTTCAGATAGCCCTCAATGTAAAGGATCTAGACGCAAATATTGGTGTGAGAGCCAATTCAATCAAGGAAACACTGCATGTTGGTGAAGGGCATATTGAAGAAGGATCAGCCGAGTGGTTCTTGTGGGAGAACAACTCCATTTGGCTCACTAACTTCACACACCATCAGGCTTCCAAGCAGCTCTCAAGAAAACTCAGTTTTCACACTCTATGCTTAGTGCCCTTTGAGAGCCTAGGACTGAAATGAAGCTTGGTGAGCATCCCACACAAACGAATGCTCCACATGCGGGTTTCACATGCCACCAACTCCACATTCTCAGGCAACTTCAGCGCCACAGCCGTTTTCAGATAGCCCTCAATGCAAAGGCTCTAGACCCAAATATTGGTGTGAGAGCTAATTCAATCAAGGAAACACTGCATGTTGGTGAAGGGCATATTGAAGAAGGATCAGCCGAGTGGTTCTTGTGGGAGAACAACTCCATTTGGCTCACTAACTTCACACACCATCAGGCTTCCAAGCAGCTCTCAAGGAAACTCAGTTTTCACACTCTTTGCTTAGTGCCCTTTGAGTGCCTAGGACTGAAATGAACCTGGTAGAGCATCCCACACAAACGAATGCTCCACATGCGGGTTTCACATGCCACCAACTCCACATTCACAGGCAACTTCAGCGCCACAGCCGTTTTCAGAGAGCCCTCAATGCAAAGGCTCTAGACGCAAATATTGGTGTGAGAGATAATTCAATCAAGGAAACACTGCATGTTGGTGAAGGCATATTGAAGAAGGATCAGCCGAGTGGTTCTTGTGGGAGAACAACTCCATTAGGCTCACTAACTTCACACACCATCAGGCTTCCAAGCAGCTCTCAAGGAAACTCAGTTTTCACACTCTTTGCTTTGTGCCCTTTGAGTGCCTAGGACTGAAATGAACCTGGTAGAGCATCCCACACAAACGAATGCTCCACATGCGGTTTTCACATGACACCAACTCCACATTCACAGGCAACTTCAGCGCCACAGCCGTTTTCAGATAGCCCTCAATGCAAAGGCTCTACACGCAAATATTGGTGTGAGAGCTAATTCAATCAAGGAAACACAGCCTGTTGGTGAAGGGCATATTGAAGAAGGATCAGCCGAGTGGTTCTTGTGGGAGAACAACTCCATTTGGCTCACTAACTTCACACACCATCAGGCTTCCAAGCAGCTCTCAAGAAGACTCAGTTTTCACACTCTATGCTTAGTGCCCTTTGAGTGCCTAGGACTGAAATGAAGCTTGGTGAGCATCCCACACAAACGAATGCTCCACATGCGGGTTTCACATGCCACCAACTCCACATTCACAGGCAACTTCAGCGCCACAGCCGTTTTCAGATAGCCCTCAATGCAAAGGCTCTAGACGCAAATATTGGTGTGAGAGCTAATTCAATCAAGGAAACACTGCATGTTGGTGAAGGGCATATTGAAGAAGGATCAGCCGAGTGGTTCTTGTGGGAGAACAACTCCATTTGGCTCACTAACTTCACACACCATCAGGCTTCCAAGCAGCTCTCAAGGAAACTCAATTTTCACACTCTATGCTTAGTGCCTTTTGATTGCATTATCTAGGAATGAACCTGGTAGAGCATCCCACACAAACGAATGCTCCACATGCGGGTTTCACATGCCACCAACTCCACATTCACAGGCAACTTCAGCGCCACAGCCGTTTTCAGATAGCCCTCAATGCAAAGGCTCTGGACGCAAATATTGGTGTGAGAGCTAATTCAATCAAGGAAACACTGCATGTTGGTGAAGGGCATATTGTGGAAGGATCAGCCAAGTGGTTCTTGTGGGAGAACAACTCCATTTGGCTCACTAACTTCACACACCATCAGGCTTCCAAGCAGCTCTCAAGGAAACTCAGTTTTCACACTCTATGCTTAGTGCCCTTTGAGTGCCTAGGACTGAAATGAAGCTTGGTGAGCATCCCACACAAACGAATGCTCCACATGCGGGTTTCACATGCCACCAACTCCACATTCTCAGGCAACTTCAGCGCCACAGCCGTTTTCAGATAGCCCTCAATGTAAAGGCTCTAGACGCAAATATTGGTGTGAGAGCTGATTGAATCAAAGAAACACTGCATGTTGGTGAAGGGCATATTGAAGAAGGATCAGCCGAGTGGTTCTTGTGGGAGAACAACTCCATTTGGCTCACTAACTTCACACACCATCAGGCTTCTAAGCAGCTCTCAAGGAAACTCAATTTTCACACTCTATGCTTAGTGCCCTTTGAGTGCATTATCTAGGAATGAACCTGGTAGAGCATCCCACACAAACGAATGCTCCACATGCGGGTTTCACATGCCACCAACTCCACATTCACAGGCAACTTCAGCGCCACAGCCGTTTTCAGATAGCCCTCAATGCAAAGGCTCTAGATGCAAATATTGGTATGAGAGCTAATTCAATCAAGGAAACACTGCATGTTGGTGAAGGGCATATTGAAGAAGGATCAGCCGAGTGGTTCTTGTGAGAGAACAACTCCATTTGGCTCACTAACTTCACACACCATCAGGCTTCCAAGCAGCTCTCAAGGAAACTCAGTTTTCACACTCTATGCTTAGTGCCCTTTGAGTGCCTAGGACTGAAATGAAGCTTGGTGAGCATCCCACACAAACGAATGCTCCACATGCGGGTTTCACATGCAACCAACTCCACATTCTCAGGCAACTTCAGCGCCACAGCCGTTTTCAGATAGCCCTCAATGCAAAGGCTCTAGACGCAAATATTTTTGTGAGAGCTAATTCAATCAAGGAAACACTGCATGTTGGTGAAGGGCATATTGAAGAAGGATCAGCCGAGTGGTTCTTGTGGGAGAACAACTCCATTTGGCTCACTAACTTCACACACCATCAGCCTTCCAAGCAGCTCTCAAGGAAACTCAGTTTTCACACTCTTTGCTTAGTGCCCTTTGAGTGCATTATCTAGGAATGAACCTGGTAGAGCATCCCACACAAACGAATGCTCCACATGCGGGTTTCACATGCCACCAACTCCACATTCACAGGCAACTTCAGCCCCACAGCCGTTTTCAGATAGCCCTCAATGCAAAGGCTCTAGACGCAAATATTGGTGTGAGAGCTAATTCAATCAAGGAAACACTGCATGTTGGTGAAGGGCATATTGAAGAAGGATCAGCCGAGTGGTTCTTGTGGGAGAACAACTCCATTTGGCTCACTAACTTCACACACCATCAGGCTTCCAAGCAGCTCTCAAGGAAACTCAGTTTTCACACTCTTCGCTTTGTGCCCTTTGAGTGCCTAGGACTGAAATGAACCTGGTAGAACATCCCACACAAAGGAATGCTCCACATGCGGGTTTCACATGCCACCAACTCCACATTCACAGGCAACTTCAGCGCCACAGCCGTTTTCAGATAGCCCTCAATGCAAAGGCTCTAGACGCAAATATTGGTGTGAGAGCTAATTCAATCAAGGAAACACTTCATGTTGGTGAAGGGCATATTGAAGAAGGATCAGCCAAGTGGTTCTTGTGGGAGAACAACTCCATTTGGCTCACTAACTTCACACACCATCAGGCTTCTAAGCAGCTCTCAAGAAAACTCAGTTTTCACACTCTATGCTTAGTGCCCTTTGAGTGCCTAGGACTGAAATGAAGCTTGGTGAGCATCCCACACAAACGAATGCTCCACATGCGGGTTTCACATGCCACCAACTCCACATTCTCAGGCAACTTCAGCGCCACAGCCATTTTCAGATAGCCCTCAATGCAAAGGCTCTAGACACAAATATTGGTGTGAGAGCTAATTCAATCAAGGAAACACTGCATGTTGGTGAAGGGCATATTGAAGAAGGATCAGCCGAGTGGTTCTTGTGGGAGAACAACTCCATTTGGCTCACTAACTTCACACACCATCAGGCTTCCAAGCAGCTCTCAAGGAAACTCAGTTTTCACACTCTTTGCTTAGTGCCCTTTGAGTGCATTATCTAGGAATGAACCTGGTAGAGCATCCCACACAAACGAATGCTCCACATGCGGGTTTCACATGCCACCAACTCCACATTCACAGGCAACTTCAGCGCCACAGCCGTTTTCAGATAGCCCTCAATGCAAAGGCTCTAGACGCAAATATTGGTGTGAGAGCTAATTCAATCAAGGAAACACTGCATGTTGGTGAAGGGCATATTGAAGAAAGATCAGCCGAGTGGTTCTTGTGGGAGAACAACTCCATTTGGCTCACTAACTTCACACACCATCAGGCTTCCAAGCAGCTCTCAAGGAAACTCAGTTTTCACACTCTTTGCTTTGTGCCCTTTGAGTGCCTAGGACTGAAATGAAGCTTGGTGAGCATCCCACACAAACGAATGCTCCACATGCGGGTTTCACATGCCACCAACTCCACATTCTCAGGCAACTTCAGCGCCACAGCCGTTTTCAGATAGCCCTCAATGCAAAGGCTCTAGACGCAAATATTGGTGTGAGAGCTAATTCAATCAAGGAAACACAGCCTATTGGTGAAAGGCATAGTGAAGAAGGATCAGCCGAGTGGTTCTTGTGGGAGAACAACTCCATTTGGCTCACTAACTTCACACACCATCAGGCTTCAGAGGAGCTCTCAAGGAAACTCAGTTTTCACACTCTATGCTTAGTGCCCTTTGAGTGCATTATCTAGGAATGAACCTGGTAGAGCATACCACACAAACGAATGCTCCACATGCGGGTTTCACATGCCACCAACTCCACATTCACAGGCAACTTCAGCGCCACAGCCGTTTTCAGATAGCCCTCAATGCAAAGGCTCTAGACGCAAATATTTGCGTGAGAGCTGATTTAATCAAGGAAACACTGCATGTTGGTGAAGGGCATATTGAAGAAGGATCAGCCGAGTGGTTCTTGTGGGAGAACAACTCCATTTGGCTCACTAACTTCACACACCATCAGGCTTCCAAGCAGCTCTCAAGGAAACTCAGTTTTCACACTCTATGCTTAGTGCCCTTTGAGTGCCTAGGACTGAAATGAAGCTTGGTGAGCATCCCTCACAAACGAATGCTCCACATGCGGGTTTCACATGCCACCAACTCCACATTCACAGGCAACTTCAGCGCCACAGCCGTTTTCAGATAGCCCTCAATGCAAAGGCTCTAGATGCAAATATTGGTGTGAGAGCTAATTCAATCAATTAAACACTGCATGTTGGTGAAAGGCATATTGAAGAAGGATCAGCCGAGGGGTTCTTGTGGGAGAACAACTCCATTTGGCTCACTAACTTCACACACCGTCAGGCTTCAGAGGAGCTCTCAAGGAAACTCAGTTTTCACACTCTAGGCTTTGTGCCCATTTGAGTGCATTATGTTGGAATGAACCTGGTAGAGCATCCCACACAAACGAATGCTCCACATGCGGGTTTCACATGCCACCAACTCCACATTCACAGGCAACTTCAGCGCCACAGCCATTTTCAGATAGCCCTCAATGTAAAGGATCTAGACGCAAATATTGGTGTGAGAGCTAATTCAATCAAGGAAACACTGCATGTTGGTGAAGGGCATATTGAAGAAGGATCAGCCGAGTGGTTCTTGTGGGAGAACAACTCCATTTGGCTCACTAACTTCACACACCATCAGGCTTCCAAGCAGCTCTCAAGAAAACTCAGTTTTCACACTCTATGCTTAGTGCCCTTTGAGAGCCTAGGACTGAAATGAAGCTTGGTGAGCATCCCACACAAACGAATGCTCCACATGCGGGTTTCACATGCCACCAACTCCACATTCTCAGGCAACTTCAGCGCCACAGCCGTTTTCAGATAGCCCTCAATGCAAAGGCTCTAGACCCAAATATTGGTGTGAGAGCTAATTCAATCAAGGAAACACTGCATGTTGGTGAAGGGCATATTGAAGAAGGATCAGCCGAGTGGTTCTTGTGGGAGAACAACTCCATTTGGCTCACTAACTTCACACACCATCAGGCTTCCAAGCAGCTCTCAAGGAAACTCAGTTTTCACACTCTTTGCTTAGTGCCCTTTGAGTGCCTAGGACTGAAATGAACCTGGTAGAGCATCCCACACAAACGAATGCTCCACATGCGGGTTTCACATGCCACCAACTCCACATTCACAGGCAACTTCAGCGCCACAGCCGTTTTCAGAGAGCCCTCAATGCAAAGGCTCTAGACGCAAATATTGGTGTGAGAGATAATTCAATCAAGGAAACACTGCATGTTGGTGAAGGCATATTGAAGAAGGATCAGCCGAGTGGTTCTTGTGGGAGAACAACTCCATTAGGCTCACTAACTTCACACACCATCAGGCTTCCAAGCAGCTCTCAAGGAAACTCAGTTTTCACACTCTTTGCTTTGTGCCCTTTGAGTGCCTAGGACTGAAATGAACCTGGTAGAGCATCCCACACAAACGAATGCTCCACATGCGGTTTTCACATGACACCAACTCCACATTCACAGGCAACTTCAGCGCCACAGCCGTTTTCAGATAGCCCTCAATGCAAAGGCTCTACACGCAAATATTGGTGTGAGAGCTAATTCAATCAAGGAAACACTTCATGTTGGTGAAGGGCATATTGAAGAAGGATCAGCCGAGTGGTTCTTGTGGGAGAACAACTCCATTTGGCTCACTAACTTCACACACCATCAGGCTTCCAAGCAGCTCTCAAGAAGACTCAGTTTTCACACTCTATGCTTAGTGCCCTTTGAGTGCCTAGGACTGAAATGAAGCTTGGTGAGCATCCCACACAAACGAATGCTCCACATGCGGGTTTCACATGCCACCAACTCCACATTCACAGGCAACTTCAGCGCCACAGCCGTTTTCAGATAGCCCTCAATGCAAAGGCTCTAGACGCAAATATTGGTGTGAGAGCTAATTCAATCAAGGAAACACTGCATGTTGGTGAAGGGCATATTGAAGAAGGATCAGCCGAGTGGTTCTTGTGGGAGAACAACTCCATTTGGCTCACTAACTTCACACACCATCAGGCTTCCAAGCAGCTCTCAAGGAAACTCAATTTTCACACTCTATGCTTAGTGCCTTTTGATTGCATTATCTAGGAATGAACCTGGTAGAGCATCCCACACAAACGAATGCTCCACATGCGGGTTTCACATGCCACCAACTCCACATTCACAGGCAACTTCAGCGCCACAGCCGTTTTCAGATAGCCCTCAATGCAAAGGCTCTGGACGCAAATATTGGTGTGAGAGCTAATTCAATCAAGGAAACACTGCATGTTGGTGAAGGGCATATTGTGGAAGGATCAGCCAAGTGGTTCTTGTGGGAGAACAACTCCATTTGGCTCACTAACTTCACACACCATCAGGCTTCCAAGCAGCTCTCAAGGAAACTCAGTTTTCACACTCTATGCTTAGTGCCCTTTGAGTGCCTAGGACTGAAATGAAGCTTGGTGAGCATCCCACACAAACGAATGCTCCACATGCGGGTTTCACATGCCACCAACTCCACATTCTCAGGCAACTTCAGCGCCACAGCCGTTTTCAGATAGCCCTCAATGTAAAGGCTCTAGACGCAAATATTGGTGTGAGAGCTGATTGAATCAAAGAAACACTGCATGTTGGTGAAGGGCATATTGAAGAAGGATCAGCCGAGTGGTTCTTGTGGGAGAACAACTCCATTTGGCTCACTAACTTCACACACCATCAGGCTTCTAAGCAGCTCTCAAGGAAACTCAATTTTCACACTCTATGCTTAGTGCCCTTTGAGTGCATTATCTAGGAATGAACCTGGTAGAGCATCCCACACAAACGAATGCTCCACATGCGGGTTTCACATGCCACCAACTCCACATTCACAGGCAACTTCAGCGCCACAGCCGTTTTCAGATAGCCCTCAATGCAAAGGCTCTAGATGCAAATATTGGTATGAGAGCTAATTCAATCAAGGAAACACTGCATGTTGGTGAAGGGCATATTGAAGAAGGATCAGCCGAGTGGTTCTTGTGCGAGAACAACTCCATTTGGCTCACTAACTTCACACACCATCAGGCTTCCAAGCAGCTCTCAAGGAAACTCAGTTTTCACACTCTATGCTTAGTGCCCTTTGAGTGCCTAGGACTGAAATGAAGCTTGGTGAGCATCCCACACAAACGAATGCTCCACATGCGGGTTTCACATGACACCAACTCCACATTCACAGGCAACTTCAGCGCCACAGCCGTTTTCAGATAGCCCTCAATGCAAAGGCTCTAGAAGCAAATATTTTTGTGAGAGCTAATTCAATCAAGGAAACACTGCATGTTGGTGAAGGGCATATTGAAGAAGGATCAGCCGAGTGGTTCTTGTGGGAGAACAACTCCATTTGGCTCACTAACTTCACACACCATCAGCCTTCCAAGCAGCTCTCAAGGAAACTCAGTTTTCACACTCTATGCTTAGTGCCCTTTGAGTGCATTATCTAGGAATGAACCTGGTAGAGCATCCCACACAAACGAATGCTCCACATGCGGGTTTCACATGCCACCAACTCCACATTCACAGGCAACTTCAGCCCCACAGCCGTTTTCAGATAGCCCTCAATGCAAAGGCTCTAGACGCAAATATTGGTGTGAGAGCTAATTCAATCAAGGAAACACTGCATGTTGGTGAAGGGCATATTGTGGAAGGATCAGCCAAGTGGTTCTTGTGGGAGAACAACTCCATTTGGCTCACTAACTTCACACACCATCAGGCTTCCAAGCAGCTCTCAAGGAAACTCAGTTTTCACACTCTATGCTTAGTGCCCTTTGAGTGCCTAGGACTGAAATGAAGCTTGGTGAGCATCCCACACAAACGAATGCTCCACATGCGGGTTTCACATGCCACCAACTCCACATTCTCAGGCAACTTCAGCGCCACAGCCGTTTTCAGATAGCCCTCAATGTAAAGGCTCTAGACGCAAATATTGGTGTGAGAGCTGATTGAATCAAAGAAACACTGCATGTTGGTGAAGGGCATATTGAAGAAGGATCAGCCGAGTGGTTCTTGTGGGAGAACAACTCCATTTGGCTCACTAACTTCACACACCATCAGGCTTCTAAGCAGCTCTCAAGGAAACTCAATTTTCACACTCTATGCTTAGTGCCCTTTGAGTGCATTATCTAGGAATGAACCTGGTAGAGCATCCCACACAAACGAATGCTCCACATGCGGGTTTCACATGCCACCAACTCCACATTCACAGGCAACTTCAGCGCCACAGCCGTTTTCAGATAGCCCTCAATGCAAAGGCTCTAGATGCAAATATTGGTATGAGAGCTAATTCAATCAAGGAAACACTGCATGTTGGTGAAGGGCATATTGAAGAAGGATCAGCCGAGTGGTTCTTGTGAGAGAACAACTCCATTTGGCTCACTAACTTCACACACCATCAGGCTTCCAAGCAGCTCTCAAGGAAACTCAGTTTTCACACTCTATGCTTAGTGCCCTTTGAGTGCCTAGGACTGAAATGAAGCTTGGTGAGCATCCCACACAAACGAATGCTCCACATGCGGGTTTCACATGACACCAACTCCACATTCACAGGCAACTTCAGCGCCACAGCCGTTTTCAGATAGCCCTCAATGCAAAGGCTCTAGAAGCAAATATTTTTGTGAGAGCTAATTCAATCAAGGAAACACTGCATGTTGGTGAAGGGCATATTGAAGAAGGATCAGCCGAGTGGTTCTTGTGGGAGAACAACTCCATTTGGCTCACTAACTTCACACACCATCAGGCTTCCAAGCAGCTCTCAAGGAAACTCAGTTTTCACACTCTATGCTTAGTGCCCTTTGAGTGCATTATCTAGGAATGAACCTGGTAGAGCATCCCACACAAACGAATGCTCCACATGCGGGTTTCACATGCCACCAACTCCACATTCACAGGCAACTTCAGCCCCACAGCCGTTTTCAGATAGCCCTCAATGCAAAGGCTCTAGACGCAAATATTGGTGTGAGAGCTAATTCAATCAAGGAAACACTGCATGTTGGTGAAGGGCATATTGAAGAAGGATCAGCCGAGTGGTTCTTGTGGGAGAACAACTCCATTTGGCTCACTAACTTCACACACCATCAGGCTTCCAAGCAGCTCTCAAGGAAACTCAGTTTTCACACTCTTCGCTTTGTGCCCTTTGAGTGCCTAGGACTGAAATGAACCTGGTAGAGCATCCCACACAAAGGAATGCTCCACATGCGGGTTTCACATGCCACCAACTCCACATTCACAGGCAACTTCAGCGCCACAGCCGTTTTCAGATAGCCCTCAATGCAAAGGCTCTAGACGCAAATATTGGTGTGAGAGCTAATTCAATCAAGGAAACACTTCATGTTGGTGAAGGGCATATTGAAGAAGGATCAGCCAAGTGGTTCTTGTGGGAGAACAACTCCATTTGGCTCACTAACTTCACACACCATCAGGCTTCCAAGCAGCTCTCAAGAAAACTCAGTTTTCACACTCTATGCTTAGTGCCCTTTGAGTGCCTAGGACTGAAATGAAGCTTGGTGAGCATCCCACACAAACGAATGCTCCACATGCGGGTTTCACATGCCACCAACTCCACATTCTCAGGCAACTTCAGCGCCACCGCCATTTTCAGATAGCCCTCAATGCAAAGGCTCTAGACACAAATATTGGTGTGAGAGCTAATTCAATCAAGGAAACACTGCATGTTGGTGAAGGGCATATTGAAGAAGGATCAGCCGAGTGGTTCTTGTGGGAGAACAACTCCATTTGGCTCACTAACTTCACACACCATCAGGCTTCCAAGCAGCTCTCAAGGAAACTCAGTTTTCACACTCTTTGCTTAGTGCCCTTTGAGTGCATTATCTAGGAATGAACCTGGTAGAGCATCCCACACAAACGAATGCTCCACATGCGGGTTTCACATGCCACCAACTCCACATTCACAGGCAACTTCAGCGCCACAGCCGTTTTCAGATAGCCCTCAATGCAAAGGCTCTAGACGCAAATATTGGTGTGAGAGCTAATTCAATCAAGGAAACACTGCATGTTGGTGAAGGGCATATTGAAGAAAGATCAGCCGAGTGGTTCTTGTGGGAGAACAACTCCATTTGGCTCACTAACTTCACACACCATCAGGCTTCCAAGCAGCTCTCAAGGAAACTCAGTTTTCACACTCTTTGCTTTGTGCCCTTTGAGTGCCTAGGACTGAAATGAAGCTTGGTGAGCATCCCACACAAACGAATGCTCCACATGCGGGTTTCACATGCCACCAACTCCACATTCTCAGGCAACTTCAGCGCCACAGCCGTTTTCAGATAGCCCTCAATGCAAAGGCTCTAGACGCAAATATTGGTGTGAGAGCTAATTCAATCAAGGAAACACAGCCTATTGGTGAAAGGCATAGTGAAGAAGGATCAGCCGAGTGGTTCTTGTGGGAGAACAACTCCATTTGGCTCACTAACTTCACACACCATCAGGCTTCAGAGGAGCTCTCAAGGAAACTCAGTTTTCACACTCTATGCTTAGTGCCCTTTGAGTGCATTATCTAGGAATGAACCTGGTAGAGCATCCCACACAAACGAATGCTCCACATGCGGGTTTCACATGCCACCAACTCCACATTCACAGGCAACTTCAGCACCACAGCCATTTTCAGATAGCCCTCAATGTAAAGGATCTAGACGAAAATATTGGTGTGAGAGCTAATTCAATCAAGGAAACACTGCATGTTGGTGAAGGGCATATTGAAGAAGGATCAGCCGAGTGGTTCTTGTGGGAGAACAACTCCATTTGGCTCACTAACTTCACACACCATCAGGCTTCCAAGCAGCTCTCAAGAAAACTCAGTTTTCACAATCTATGCTTAGTGCCCTTTGAGAGCCTAGCACTGAAATGAAGCTTGGTGAGCATCCCACACAAACGAATGCTCCACATGCGGGTTTCACATGCCACCAACTCCACATTCTCAGGCAACTTCAGCGCCACAGCCGTTTTCAGATAGCCCTCAATGCAAAGGCTCTAGACCCAAATATTGGTGTGAGAGCTAATTCAATCAAGGAAACACTGCATGTTGGTGAAGGGCATATTGAAGAAGGATCAGCCGAGTGGTTCTTGTGGGAGAACAACTCCATTTGGCTCACTAACTTCACACACCATCAGGCTTCCAAGCAGCTCTCAAGGAAACTCAGTTTTCACACTCTATGCTTAGTGCCCTTTGAGTGCCTAGGACTGAAATGAACCTGGTAGAGCATCCCACACAAACGAATGCTCCACATGCGGGTTTCACATGCCACCAACTCCACATTCACAGGCAACTTCAGCGCCACAGCCGTTTTCAGAGAGCCCTCAATGCAAAGGCTCTAGACGCAAATATTGGTGTGAGAGCTAATTCAATCAAGGAAACACTGCATGTTGGTGAAGGCATATTGAAGAAGGATCAGCCGAGTGGTTCTTGTGGGAGAACAACTCCATTTGGCTCACTAACTTCACACACCATCAGGCTTCCAAGCAGCTCTCAAGGAAACTCAGTTTTCACACTCTTTGCTTTGTGCCCTTTGAGTGCCTAGGACTGAAATGAACCTGGTAGAGCATCCCACACAAACGAATGCTCCACATGCGGGTTTCACATGACACCAACTCCACATTCACAGGCAACTTCAGCGCCACAGCCGTTTTCAGATAGCCCTCAATGCAAAGGCTCTAGACGCAAATATTGGTGTGAGAGCTAATTCAATCAAGGAAACACTGCATGTTGGTGAAGGGCATATTGAAGAAGGATCAGCCGAGTGGTTCTTGTGGGAGAACAACTCCATTTGGCTCACTAACTTCACACACCATCAGGCTTCCAAGCAGCTCTCAAGAAAACTCAGTTTTCACACTCTATGCTTAGTGCCCTTTGAGTGCCTAGGACTGAAATGAAGCTTGGTGAGCATCCCACACAAACGAATGCTCCACATGCGGGTTTCACATGCCACCAACTCCACATTCTCAGGCAACTTCAGCGCCACAGCCGTTTTCAGATAGCCCTCAATGCAAAGGCTCTAGACGCAAATATTGGTGTGAGAGATAATTCAATCAAGGAAACACTGCATGTTGGTGAAGGGCATATTGAAGAAGGATCAGCCGAGTGGTTCTTGTTGGAGAACAACTCCATTTGGCTCACTAACTTCACACACCATCAGGCTTCCAAGCAGCTCTCAAGGAAACTCAATTTTCACACTCTATGCTTAGTGCCTTTTGATTGCATTATCTAGGAATGAACCTGGTAGAGCATCCCACACAAACGAATGCTCCACATGCGGGTTTCACATGCCACCAACTCCACATTCACAGGCAACTTCAGCGCCACAGCCGTTTTCAGATAGCCCTCAATGCAAAGGCTCTGGACGCAAATATTGGTGTGAGAGCTAATTCAATCAAGGAAACACTGCATGTTGGTGAAGGGCATATTGTGGAAGGATCAGCCAAGTGGTTCTTGTGGGAGAACAACTCCATTTGGCTCACTAACTTCACACACCATCAGGCTTCCAAGCAGCTCTCAAGGAAACTCAGTTTTCACACTCTATGCTTAGTGCCCTTTGAGTGCCTAGGACTGAAATGAAGCTTGGTGAGCATCCCACACAAACGAATGCTCCACATGCGGGTTTCACATGCCACCAACTCCACATTCTCAGGCAACTTCAGCGCCACAGCCGTTTTCAGATAGCCCTCATTGTAAAGGCTCTAGACGCAAATATTGCTGTGAGAGCTGATTGAATCAAAGAAATACTGCATGTTGGTGAAGGGCATATTGAAGAAGGATCAGCCGAGTGGTTCTTGTGGGAGAACAACTCCATTTGGCTCACTAACTTCACACACCATCAGGCTTCTAAGCAGCTCTCAAGGAAACTCAATTTTCACACTCTATGCTTAGTGCCCTTTGAGTGCATTATCTAGGAATGAAGCTGGTAGAGCATCCCACACAAACGAATGCTCCACATGCGGGTTTCACATGCCACCAACTCCAGATTCACAGGCAACTTCAGCGCCACAGCCGTTTTCAGATAGCCCTCAATGCAAAGGCTCTAGATGCAAATATTGGTCTGAGAGCTAATTCAATCAAGGAAACACTGCATGTTGGTGAAGGGCATATTGAAGAAGGATCAGCCGAGTGGTTCTTGTGAGAGAACAACTCCATTTGGCTCACTAACTTCACACACCATCAGGCTTCTAAGCAGCTCTCAAGGAAACTCAATTTTCACACTCTATGTTTAGTGCCCTTTGAGTGCATTATCTAGGAATGAACCTGGTAGAGCATCCCACACAAACGAATGCTCCACATGCGGGTTTCACATGCCACCAACTCCACATTCACAGGCAACTTCAGCGCCACAGCCGTTTTCAGATAGCCCTCAATGCAAAGGCTCTAGATGCAAATATTGGTGTGAGAGCTAATTCAATCAAGGAAACACTGCATGTTGGTGAAGGGCATATTGTGGAAGGATCAGCCGAGTGGTTCTTGTGAGAGAACAACTCCATTTGGCTCACTAACTTCACACACCATCAGGCTTCCAAGCAGCTCTCAAGGAAACTCAGTTTTCACACTCTATGCTTAGTGCCCTTTGAGTGCCTAGGACTGAAATGAAGCTTGGTGAGCATCCCACACAAACGAATGCTCCACATGCGGGTTTCACATGACACCAACTCCACATTCACAGGCAACTTCAGCGCCACAGCCGTTTTCAGATAGCCCTCAATGCAAAGGCTCTAGAAGCAAATATTTTTGTGAGAGCTAATTCAATCAAGGAAACACTGCATGTTGGTGAAGGGCATATTGAAGAAGGATCAGCCGAGTGGTTCTTGTGCGAGAACAACTCCATTTGGCTCACTAA
>NW_026700587.1:0-24576 GCF_030435755.1 Ochotona princeps
TGGGAGAACAACTCCATTTGGCTCACTAACTTCACACACCATCAGGCTTCCAAGCAGCTCTCAAGGAAACTCAGTTTTCACACTCTATGCTTAGTGCCCTTTGAGTGCCTAGGACTGAAATGAACCTGGTAGAGCATCCCACACAAACGAATGCTCCACATGCGAGTTTCACATGCCACCAACTCCACATTCACAGGCAACTTCAGCGCCACTGCCGTTTTCAGATAGCCCTCAATGCAAAGGCTCTAGATGCAAATATTAGTGTGCGAGCTAATTCAATCAAGGAAACACTGCATGTTGGTGAAGGGCATATTGAAGAAGGATCAGCCGAGTGGTTCTTGTGGGAGAACAACTCCATTTGGCTCACTAACTTCACATACCATCAGGCTTCCAAGCAGCTCTCAAGGAAACTCAGTTTTCACACTCTATGCTTAGTGCCCTTTGATTACCTAGGACTGAAATGAAGCTTGGTGAGCATCCCACACAAACGAATGCTCCACATGCGGGATTCACATGCCACCAACTCCACATTCACAGGCAACTTCAGCGCCACAGCCATTTTCAGATAGCCCTCAATGCAAAGGCTCTAGACGCAAATATTGGTGTGAGAGCTAATTCAATCAAGGAAACACTGCATGTTGGTGAAGGGCATATTGAAGAAGGATCAGCCGAGTGGTTCTTGTGGGAGAACAACTCCATTTGGCTCACTAACTTCACACACCATCAGGCTTCCAAGCAGCTCTCAAGGAAACTCAGTTTTCACACTCTATGCTTAGTGCCCTTTGAGTGCATTATCTAGGAATGAACCTGGTACAGCATCCCACACAAACGAATGCTCCACATGCGGGATTCACATGCCACCAACTCCACATTCTCAGGCAACTTCGGCGCCACAGTCGTTTTCAGATAGCCCTCAATGCAAAGGCTCTAGACGCAAATATTGGTGTGAGAGCTAATTCAATCAAGGAAACACTGCATGTTGGTGAAGGGCATATTGAAGAAGGATCAGCCGAGTGGTTCTTGTGGGAGAACAACTCCATTTGGCTCACTAACTTCACACACCATCAGGCTTCCAAGCCGCTCTCAAGGAAACTCAGTTTTCACACTCTATGCTTAGTGCCCTTTGAGTGCCTAGGACTGAAATGAACCTGGTAGAGCATCCCACACAAACGAATGCTCCACATGCGGATTTCACATGCCACCAACTCCACATTCACAGGCAACTTCAGCGCCACAGCCGTTTTCAGATAGCCCTCAATGCAAAGGCTCTAGACGCAAATATTGGTGTGAGAGCTAATTCAATCAAGGAAACACTGCATGTTGGTGAAGGGCATAATGAAGAAGGATCAGCCGAGTGGTTCTTGTGGGAGAACAACTCCATTTGGCTCACTAACTTCACACACCATCAGGCTTCCAAGCAGCTCTCAAGGAAACTCAGTTTTCACACTCTATGCTTAGTGCCCTTTGAGTGCCTAGGACTGAAATGAACCTGGTACAGCATCCCACACAAACGAATGCTCCACATGCGAGTTTCACATGCCACCAACTCCACATTCACAGGCAACTTCAGCGCCACAGCCGTTTTCAGATAGCCCTCAATGCAAAGGCTCTAGACGCAAATATTGGTGTGAGAGCTAATTCAATCAAGGAAACACTGCATGTTGGTGAAGGGCATATTGAAGAAGATTCGGCCGAGTGGTTCTTGTGGGAGAACAACTCCATTTGGCTCACTAACTTCACACACCATCCGGCTTCCAAGCAGCTCTCAAGGAAACTCAGTTTTCACACTCTATGCTTAGTGCCCTTTGAGTGCATTATCTAGGAATGAACCTGGTACAGCATGCCACACCAACGAATGCTCCACATGCGGTTTTCACATGCCACCAACTCCACATTCACAGGCAACTTCGGCGCCACAGCCGTTTTCAGATAGCCCTCAATGCAAAGGCTCTAGACGCAAATATTGGTGTGAGAGCTAATTCAATCAAGGAAACACTGCATGTTGGTGAAGGGCATATTGAAGAAGGATCAGCCGAGTGGTTCTTGTGGGAGAACAACTCCATTTGACTCAGTAACTTCACAGACCATCAGGCTTCCAAGCAGCTCTCAAGGAAACTCAGTTTTCACACTCTGTGCTTAGTGCCCTTTGAGTGCATTATCTAGGAATGAACCTGGTAGAGCATCCCACACAAACGAATGCTCCACATGCGGATTTCACATGCCACCAACTCCACATTCACAGGCAACTTCAGCGCCACAGCCGTTTTCAGATAGCCCTCAATGCAAAGGCTCTAGACGCAAATATTGGTGTGAGAGCTAATTCAATCAAGGAAACACTGCATGTTGGTGAAGGGTATATTGAAGAAGGATCAGCCGAGTGGTTCTTGTGGGAGAACAACTCCATTTGGCTCACTAACTTCACACACCATCAGGCTTCCAAGCAGCTCTCAAGGAAACTCAGTTTTCACACTCTATGCTTAGTGCCCTTTGAGTGCCTAGGACTGAAATGAACCTGGTAGAGCATCCCACACAAACGAATGCTCCACATGCGAGTTTCACATGCCACCAACTCCACATTCACAGGCAACTTCAGCGCCACTGCCGTTTTCAGATAGCCCTCAATGCAAAGGCTCTAGATGCAAATATTAGTGTGCGAGCCAATTCAATCAAGGAAACACTGCATGTTGGTGAAGGGCATATTGAAGAAGGATCAGCCGAGTGGTTCTTGTGGGAGAACAACTCCATTTGGCTCACTTACTTCACACACCATCAGGCTTCCAAGCAGCTCTCAAGGAAACTCAGTTTTCACACTCTATGCTTAGTGCCCTTTGATTACCTAGGACTGAAATGAAGCTTGGTGAGCATCCCACACAAAGGAATGCTCCACATGCGGGATTCACATGCCACCAACTCCACATTCACAGGCAACTTCAGCGCCACAGCCATTTTCAGATAGCCCTCAATGCAAAGGCTCTAGACGCAAATATTGGTGTGAGAGCTAATTCAATCAAGGAAACACTGCATGTTGGTGAAGGGTATATTGAAGAAGGATCAGCCGAGTGGTTCTTGTGGGAGAACAACTCCATTTGGCTCACTAACTTCACACACCATCAGGCTTCCAAGCAGCTCTCAAGGAAACTCAGTTTTCACACTCTGTGCTTAGTGCCCTTTATGTGCCTAGGACTGACATGAAGCTTGGTGAGCATCCCACACAAACGAATGCTCCACATGCGGGTTTCACATGCCACCAACTCCACATTCACAGGCAACTTCAGCGCCACAACCGTTTTCAGATAGCCCTCAATGCAAAGGCTCTAGACGCAAATATTGGTGTGAGAGCTAATTCAATCAAGGAAACACTGCATGTTGGTGAAGGGCATATTGAAGAAGGATCAGCCGAGTGGTTCTTGTGGGAGAACAACTCCATTTGGCTCACTAACTTCACACACCATCAGGCTTCCAAGCAGCTCTCAAGGAAACTCAGTTTTCACACTCTATGCTTAGTGCCCTTTGAGTGCATTATCTAGGAATGAACCTGGTACAGCATCCCACACAAACGAATGCTCCACATGCGGGTTTCACATGCCACCAACTCCACATTCTCAGGCAACTTCGGCGCCACAGCCGTTTTCAGATAGCCCTCAATGCAAAGGCTCTAGACGCAAATATTGGTGTGAGAGCTAATTCAATCAAGGAAACACTGCATGTTGGTGAAGGGCATATTGAAGAAGGATCAGCCGAGTGGTTCTTGTGGGAGAACAACTCCATTTGGCTCACTAACTTCACACACCATCAGGCTTCCAATCAGCTCTCAAAGAAACTCAGTTTTCACACTCTATGCTTAGTGCCCTTTACGTACCTAGGACTGAAATGAAGCTTGGTGAGCATCCCACACAAACGAATGCTCCACATGCGGGTTTCACATGCCACCAACTCCACATTCACAGGCAACTTCAGCGCCACAGCCGTTTTCAGATAGCCCTCAATGCAAAGGCTCTAGACGCAAATATTGGTGTGAGAGCTAATTCAATCAAGGAAACACTGCATGTTGGTGAAGGGCATATTGAAGAAGGATCAGCCGAGTGGTTCTTGTGGGAGAACAACTCCATTTGGCTCACTAACTTCACACACCATCAGGCTTCCAAGCAGCTCTCAAGGAAACTCAGTTTTCACACTCTATGCTTAGTGCCCTTTGAGTGCATTATCTAGGAATGAACCTGGTAGAGCATCCGCACAAACGAATGCTCCACATGCGGGTTTCACATGCCACCAACTCCACATTGACAGGCAACTTCAGCGCCACAGCCGTTTTCAGATAGCCCTCAATGCAAAGGCTCTAGATGCAAATATTGGTGTGAGAGCTAATTCAATCAAGCAAACACTGCATGTTGGTGAAGGGCATATTGAAGAAGGATCAGCCGAGTGGTTCTTGTGGGAGAACAACTCCATTTGGCTCACTAACTTCACACACCATCAGGCTTCCAAGCAGCTCTCAAGGAAACTCAGTTTTCACACTCTATGCTTAGTGCCCTTTGAGTGCATTATCTAGGAATGAACCTGGTAGAGCATCCCACACAAACGAATGCTCCACATGCCGGTTTCACATGCCACCAACTCCACATTCACAGGCAACTTCAGCGCCACAGCCGTTTTCAGATAGCCCTCAATGCAAAGGCTCTAGACGCAAATATTGGTGTGAGAGCTAATTCAATCAAGGAAACACTGCATGTTGGTGAAGGGCATATTGAAGAAGGATCAGCCGAGTGGTTCTTGTGGGAGAACAACTCCATTTGGCTCACTAACTTCACACACCATCAGGCTTCCAAGCAGCTCTCAAGGAAACTCAGTTTTCACACTCTATGCTTAGTGCCCTTTGAGTGCATTATCTAGGAATGAACCTGGTAGAGCATCCCACACAAACGAATGCTCCACATGCGGTTTTCACATGCCACCAACTCCACATTCACAGGCAACTTCAGCGCCACAGCCGTTTTCAGATAGCCCTCAATGCAAAGGCTCTAGACGCAAATATTGGTGTGAGAGCTAATTCAATCAAGGAAACACTGCATGTTGGTGAAGGGCATATTGAAGAAGGATCAGCCGAGTGGTTTTTGTGGGAGAACAACTCCATTTGGCTCACTAACTACACACACCATCAGGCTTCCAAACAGCTCTCAAGGAAACTCAGTTTTCACACTCTATGCTTAGTGCCGTTTGAGTTCCTAGGACTGAAAAGAAGCTTGGTGAGCATCCCACACAAACGAATGCTCCACATGCGGTTTTCACTTGCCACCAACTCCACATTCACAGGCAACTTCAGCGCCACAACCGTTTTCAGATAGTCCTCAATGCAAAGGCTCTAGACGCAAATATTGGTGTGAGAGCTAATTCAATCAAGGAAACACTGCATGTTGGTGAAGGGCATATTGAAGAAGGATCAGCCGAGTGGTTCTTGTGGGAGAACAACTCCATTTGGCTCACTAACTTCACACACCATCAGGCTTCCAAGCAGCTCTCAAGGAAACTCAGTTTTCACACTCTATGCTTAGTGCCCTTTGAGTGCCTAGGACTGAAATGAACCTGGTAGAGCATCCCACACAAACGAATGCTTCACATGCGAGTTTCACATGCCACCAACTCCACATTGACAGGCAACTTCAGCGCCACAGCCGTTTTCAGATAGCCCTCAATGCAAAGGCTCTAGATGCAAATATTGGTGTGAGAGCTAATTCAATCAAGGAAACACTGCATGTTGGTGAAGGGCATATTGAAGAAGGATCAGCCGAGTGGTTCTTGTGGGAGAACAACACCATTTGGCTCACTAACTTCACACACCATCAGGCTTCCAAGCAGCTCTCAAGGAAACTCAGTTTTCACACTCTATGCTTAGTGCCCCTGAGTGCATTATCTAGGAATGAACCTGGTAGAGCATCCCACACAAACGAATGCTCCACATGCGGGTTTCACATGCCATCAACTCCACATTCACAGGCAACTTCAGCGCCACAGCCGTTTTCAGATAGCCCTCAATGCAAAGGCTCTAGACGCAAATATTGGTGTGAGAGCTAATTCAATCAAGGAAACACTGCATGTTGGTGAAGGGCATATTGAAGAAGGATCAGCCGAGTGGTTCTTGTGGGAGAACAACTCCATTTGGCTCACTAACTTCACACACCATCAGGCTTCCAAGCAGCTCTCAAGGAAACTCAGTTTTCACACTCTGTGCTTAGTGCCCTTTGAGTGCATTATCTAGGAATGAACCTGGTAGAGCATCCCACACAAACGAATGCTCCACATGCGGATTTCACATGCCACCAACTCCACATTCACAGGCAACTTCAGAGCCACAGCCGTTTTCAGATAGCCCTCAATGCAAAGGCTCTAGACGCAAATATTGGTGTGAGAGCTAATTCAATCAAGGAAACACTGCATGTTGGTGAAGGGCATATTGAAGAAGGATCAGCCGAGTGGTTCTTGTGGGAGAACAACTCCATTTGGCTCACTAACTTCACACACCATCAGGCTTCCAAGCAGCTCTCAAGGAAACTCAGTTTTCACACTCTATGCTTAGTGCCCTTTGAGTGCGTAGGACTGAAATGAACCTGGTAGAGCATCCCACACAAACGAATGCTCCACATGCGAGTTTCACATGCCACCAACTCCACATTGACAGGCAACTTCAGCGCCACAGCCGTTTTCAGATAGCCCTCAATGCAAAGGCTCTAGACGCAAATATTGGTGTGAGAGCTAATTCAATCAAGGAAACACTGCATGTTGGTGAAGGGTATATTGAAGAAGGATCGGCCGAGTGGTTCTTGTGGGAGAACAACTCCATTTGGCTCACTAACTTCACACACCATCAGGCTTCCAAGCAGCTCTCAAGGAAACTCAGTTTTCACACTCTATGCTTAGTGCCCTTTGAGTGCCTAGGACTGACATGAAGCTTGGTGAGCATCCCACACAAACGAAGGCTCCACATGCGAGTTTCACATGCCACCAACTCCACATTCACAGGCAACTTCAGCGCCACTGCCGTTTTCAGATAGCCCTCAAAGTAAAGGCTCTAGATGCAAATATTAGTGTGAGAGCCAATTCAATCAAGGAAACACTGCATGTTGGTGAAGGGCATATTGAAGAAGGATCAGCCGAGTGGTTCTTGTGGGAGAACAACTCCATTTGGCTCACTAACTTCACACACCATCAGGCTTCCAAGTAGCTCTCAAGGAAACTCAGTTTTCACACTCTATGCTTAGTGCCCCTGAGTGCATTATCTAGGAATGAACCTGGTAGAGCATCCCACACAAACGAGGGTTCCACATGCGGGTTTCACATGCCACCAACTCCACATTCACAGGCAACTTCAGCGCCACAGCCATTTTCAGATAGCACTCAATGCAAAGGCTCTAGACGCAAATATTGGTGTGAGAGCTAATTCAATCAAGGAAACACTGCATGTTGGTGAAGGGCATATTGAAGAAGGATCAGCCGAGTGGTTTTTGTGGGAGAACAACTCCATTTGGCTCACTAACTTCACACACCATCAGGCTTCCAAGCAGCTCTCAAGGAAACTCAGTTTTCACACTCTATGCTTAGTGCCCTTTGAGTGCATTATCTAGGAATGAACCTGGTAGAGCATCCCACACAAACGAATGCTCCACATGCGGGTTTCACATGCCACCAACTCCACATTCACAGGCAACTTCAGCGCCACAGCCGTTTTCAGATAGCCCTCAATGCAAAGGCTCTAGACGCAAATATTGGTGTGAGAGCTAATTCAATCAAGGAAACACTGCATGTTGGTGAAGGGCATATTGAAGAAGGATCAGCCGAGTGGTTCTTGTGGGAGAACAACTCCATTTGGCTCACTAACTTCACACACCATCAGGCTTCCAAGCAGCTCTCAAGGAAACTCAGTTTTCACACTCTGTGCTTAGTGCCCTTTGAGTGCCTAGGACTGACATGAAGCTTGGTAGAGCATCCCACACAAACGAATGCTCCACATGCGGGTTTCACATGCCACCAACTCCACATTCACAGGCAACTTCAGCGCCACAGCCGTTTTCAGATAGCCCTCAATGCAAAGGCTCTAGACGCAAATATTGGTGTGAGAGATAATTCAATCAAGGAAACACTGCATGTTGGTGAAGGGCATATTGAAGAAGGATCAGCCGAGTGGTTCTTGTGGGAGAACAACTCCATTTGGCTCACTAACTTCACACACCATCAGGCTTCCAAGCAGCTCTCAAGGAAACTCAGTTTTCACACTCTATGCTTAGTGCCCTTTGAGTGCATTATCTAGGAATGAACCTGGTAGAGCATCCCACACAAACGAATGCTCCACATGCGGATTTCACATGCCACCAACTCCACATTCACAGGCAACTTCAGCGCCACAGCCGTTTTCAGATAGCCCTCAATGCAAAGGCTCTAGACGCAAATATTGGTGTGAGAGCTAATTCAATCAAGGAAACAATGCATGTTGGTGAAGGGCATATTGAAGAAGGATCAGCCGAGTGGTTCTTGTGGGAGAACAACTCCATTTGGGTCACTAACTTCACACACCATCAGGCTTCCAAGCAGCTCTCAAGGAAACTCAGTTTTCACACTCTATGCTTAGTGCCCTTTGAGTGCCTAGGACTGACATGAAGCTTGGTGAGCATCCCACACAAACGAATGCTCCACATGCGGGTTTCACATGCCACCAACTCCACATTCTCAGGCAACTTCAGCGCCACAGCCGTTTTCAGATAGCCCTCAATGCAAAGGCTCTAGACGCAAATATTGGTGTGAGAGCTAATTCAATCAAGGAAACACTGCATGTTGGTGAAGGGCATATTGAAGAAGGATCAGCCGAGTGGTTCTTGTGGGAGAACAACTCCATTTGGCTCACTAACTTCACACACCATCCGGCTTCCAAGCAGCTCTCAAGGAAACTCAGTTTTCACACTCTATGCTTAGTGCCCTTTGAGTGCATTATCTAGGAATGAACCTGGTACAGCATGCCACACCAACGAATGCTCCACATGCGGTTTTCACATGCCACCAACTCCACATTAACAGGAAACTTCGGCGCCACAGCCGTTTTCAGATAGCCCTCAATGCAAAGGCTCTAGACGCAAATATTGGTGTGAGAGCTAATTCAATCAAGGAAACACTGCATGTTGGTGAAGGGCATATTGAAGAAGGATCAGCCGAGTGGTTCTTGTGGGAGAACAACTCCATTTGGCTCACTAACTTCACACACCATCAGGCTTCCAAGCAGCTCTCAAGGAAACTCAGTTTTCACACTCTATGCTTAGTGCCCTTTGAGTGCATTATCTAGGAATGAACCTGGTAGAGCATCCCACACAAACGAATGCTCCACATGCGGGTTTCACATGCCACCAACTCCACATTCACAGGCAACTTCAGCGCCACAGCCGTTTTCAGATAGCCCTCAATGCAAAGGCTCTAGACGCAAATATTGGTGTGAGAGCTAATTCAATCAAGGAAACACTGCATGTTGGTGAAGGGCATATTGAAGAAGGATCAGCCGAGTGGTTCTTGTGGGAGAACAACTCCATTTGGCTCACTAACTTCACACACCATCAGGCTTCCAAGCAGCTCTCAAGGAAACTCAGTTTTCACACTCTGTGCTTAGTGCCCTTTGAGTGCCTAGGACTGACATGAAGCTTGGTAGAGCATCCCACACAAACGAATGCTCCACATGCGGGTTTCACATGCCACCAACTCCACATTCACAGGCAACTTCAGCGCCACAGCCGTTTTCAGATAGCCCTCAATGCAAAGGCTCTAGACGCAAATATTGGTGTGAGAGATAATTCAATCAAGGAAACACTGCATGTTGGTGAAGGGCATATTGAAGAAGGATCAGCCGAGTGGTTCTTGTGGGAGAACAACTCCATTTGGCTCACTAACTTCACACACCATCAGGCTTCCAAGCAGCTCTCAAGGAAACTCAGTTTTCACACTCTATGCTTAGTGCCCTTTGAGTGCATTATCTAGGAATGAACCTGGTAGAGCATCCCACACAAACGAATGCTCCACATGCGGATTTCACATGCCACCAACTCCACATTCACAGGCAACTTCAGCGCCACAGCCGTTTTCAGATAGCCCTCAATGCAAAGGCTCTAGACGCAAATATTGGTGTGAGAGCTAATTCAATCAAGGAAACACTGCATGTTGGTGAAGGGCATATTGAAGAAGGATCAGCCGAGTGGTTCTTGTGGGAGAACAACTCCATTTGGGTCACTAACTTCACACACCATCAGGCTTCCAAGCAGCTCTCAAGGAAACTCAGTTTTCACACTCTATGCTTAGTGCCCTTTGAGTGCCTAGGACTGACATGAAGCTTGGTGAGCATCCCACACAAACGAATGCTCCACATGCGGGTTTCACATGCCACCAACTCCACATTCTCAGGCAACTTCAGCGCCACAGCCGTTTTCAGATAGCCCTCAATGCAAAGGCTCTAGACGCAAATATTGGTGTGAGAGCTAATTCAATCAAGGAAACACTGCATGTTGGTGAAGGGCATATTGAAGAAGGATCAGCCGAGTGGTTCTTGTGGGAGAACAACTCCATTTGGCTCACTAACTTCACACACCATCCGGCTTCCAAGCAGCTCTCAAGGAAACTCAGTTTTCACACTCTATGCTTAGTGCCCTTTGAGTGCATTATCTAGGAATGAACCTGGTACAGCATGCCACACCAACGAATGCTCCACATGCGGTTTTCACATGCCACCAACTCCACATTAACAGGAAACTTCGGCGCCACAGCCGTTTTCAGATAGCCCTCAATGCAAAGGCTCTAGACGCAAATATTGGTGTGAGAGCTAATTCAATCAAGGAAACACTGCATGTTGGTGAAGGGCATATTGAAGAAGGATCAGCCGAGTGGTTCTTGTGGGAGAACAACTATATTTGACTCAGTAACTTCACACACCATCAGGCTTCCAAGCAGCTCTCAAGGAAACTCAGTTTTCACACTCTATGCTTAGTGCCCTTTGAGTGCATTATCTAGGAATGAACCTGGTAGAGCATCCCACACAAACGAATGCTCCACATGCGGATTTCACATGCCACCAACTCCACATTCACAGGCAACTTCAGCGCCACAGCCGTTTTCAGATAGCCCTCAATGCAAAGGCTCTAGACGCAAATATTGGTGTGAGAGCTAATTCAATCAAGGAAACACTGCATGTTGGTGAAGGGCATATTGAAGAAGGATCAGCCGAGTGGTTCTTGTGGGAGAACAACTCCATTTGGCTCACTAACTTCACACACCATCAGGCTTCCAAGCAGCTCTCAAGGAAACTCAGTTTTCACACTCTATGCTTAGTGCCCTTTGAGTGCCTAGGACTGAAATGAACCTGGTAGAGCATCCCACACAAACGAATGCTCCACATGCGAGTTTCACATGCCACCAACTCCACATTCACAGGCAACTTCAGCGCCACTGCCGTTTTCAGATAGCCCTCAATGCAAAGGCTCTAGATGCAAATATTAGTGTGCGAGCTAATTCAATCAAGGAAACACTGCATGTTGGTGAAGGGCATATTGAAGAAGGATCAGCCGAGTGGTTCTTGTGGGAGAACAACTCCATTTGGCTCACTAACTTCACATACCATCAGGCTTCCAAGCAGCTCTCAAGGAAACTCAGTTTTCACACTCTATGCTTAGTGCCCTTTGATTACCTAGGACTGAAATGAAGCTTGGTGAGCATCCCACACAAACGAATGCTCCACATGCGGGATTCACATGCCACCAACTCCACATTCACAGGCAACTTCAGCGCCACAGCCATTTTCAGATAGCCCTCAATGCAAAGGCTCTAGACGCAAATATTGGTGTGAGAGCTAATTCAATCAAGGAAACACTGCATGTTGGTGAAGGGCATATTGAAGAAGGATCAGCCGAGTGGTTCTTGTGGGAGAACAACTCCATTTGGCTCACTAACTTCACACACCATCCGGCTTCCAAGCAGCTCTCAAGGAAACTCAGTTTTCACACTCTATGCTTAGTGCCCTTTGAGTGCATTATCTAGGAATGAACCTGGTACAGCATGCCACACCAACGAATGCTCCACATGCGGTTTTCACATGCCACCAACTCCACATTAACAGGAAACTTCGGCGCCACAGCCGTTTTCAGATAGCCCTCAATGCAAAGGCTCTAGACGCAAATATTGGTGTGAGAGCTAATTCAATCAAGGAAACACTGCATGTTGGTGAAGGGCATATTGAAGAAGGATCAGCCGAGTGGTTCTTGTGGGAGAACAACTATATTTGACTCAGTAACTTCACACACCATCAGGCTTCCAAGCAGCTCTCAAGGAAACTCAGTTTTCACACTCTATGCTTAGTGCCCTTTGAGTGCATTATCTAGGAATGAACCTGGTAGAGCATCCCACACAAACGAATGCTCCACATGCGGATTTCACATGCCACCAACTCCACATTCACAGGCAACTTCAGCGCCACAGCCGTTTTCAGATAGCCCTCAATGCAAAGGCTCTAGACGCAAATATTGGTGTGAGAGCTAATTCAATCAAGGAAACACTGCATGTTGGTGAAGGGCATATTGAAGAAGGATCAGCCGAGTGGTTCTTGTGGGAGAACAACTCCATTTGGCTCACTAACTTCACACACCATCAGGCTTCCAAGCAGCTCTCAAGGAAACTCAGTTTTCACACTCTATGCTTAGTGCCCTTTGAGTGCCTAGGACTGAAATGAACCTGGTAGAGCATCCCACACAAACGAATGCTCCACATGCGAGTTTCACATGCCACCAACTCCACATTCACAGGCAACTTCAGCGCCACTGCCGTTTTCAGATAGCCCTCAATGCAAAGGCTCTAGATGCAAATATTAGTGTGCGAGCTAATTCAATCAAGGAAACACTGCATGTTGGTGAAGGGCATATTGAAGAAGGATCAGCCGAGTGGTTCTTGTGGGAGAACAACTCCATTTGGCTCACTAACTTCACATACCATCAGGCTTCCAAGCAGCTCTCAAGGAAACTCAGTTTTCACACTCTATGCTTAGTGCCCTTTGATTACCTAGGACTGAAATGAAGCTTGGTGAGCATCCCACACAAACGAATGCTCCACATGCGGGATTCACATGCCACCAACTCCACATTCACAGGCAACTTCAGCGCCACAGCCATTTTCAGATAGCCCTCAATGCAAAGGCTCTAGACGCAAATATTGGTGTGAGAGCTAATTCAATCAAGGAAACACTGCATGTTGGTGAAGGGCATATTGAAGAAGGATCAGCCGAGTGGTTCTTGTGGGAGAACAACTCCATTTGGCTCACTAACTTCACACACCATCAGGCTTCCAAGCAGCTCTCAAGGAAACTCAGTTTTCACACTCTATGCTTAGTGCCCTTTGAGTGCATTATCTAGGAATGAACCTGGTACAGCATCCCACACAAACGAATGCTCCACATGCGGGATTCACATGCCACCAACTCCACATTCTCAGGCAACTTCGGCGCCACAGTCGTTTTCAGATAGCCCTCAATGCAAAGGCTCTAGACGCAAATATTGGTGTGAGAGCTAATTCAATCAAGGAAACACTGCATGTTGGTGAAGGGCATATTGAAGAAGGATCAGCCGAGTGGTTCTTGTGGGAGAACAACTCCATTTGGCTCACTAACTTCACACACCATCAGGCTTCCAAGCCGCTCTCAAGGAAACTCAGTTTTCACACTCTATGCTTAGTGCCCTTTGAGTGCCTAGGACTGAAATGAACCTGGTAGAGCATCCCACACAAACGAATGCTCCACATGCGGATTTCACATGCCACCAACTCCACATTCACAGGCAACTTCAGCGCCACAGCCGTTTTCAGATAGCCCTCAATGCAAAGGCTCTAGACGCAAATATTGGTGTGAGAGCTAATTCAATCAAGGAAACACTGCATGTTGGTGAAGGGCATAATGAAGAAGGATCAGCCGAGTGGTTCTTGTGGGAGAACAACTCCATTTGGCTCACTAACTTCACACACCATCAGGCTTCCAAGCAGCTCTCAAGGAAACTCAGTTTTCACACTCTATGCTTAGTGCCCTTTGAGTGCCTAGGACTGAAATGAACCTGGTACAGCATCCCACACAAACGAATGCTCCACATGCGAGTTTCACATGCCACCAACTCCACATTCACAGGCAACTTCAGCGCCACAGCCGTTTTCAGATAGCCCTCAATGCAAAGGCTCTAGACGCAAATATTGGTGTGAGAGCTAATTCAATCAAGGAAACACTGCATGTTGGTGAAGGGCATATTGAAGAAGATTCGGCCGAGTGGTTCTTGTGGGAGAACAACTCCATTTGGCTCACTAACTTCACACACCATCCGGCTTCCAAGCAGCTCTCAAGGAAACTCAGTTTTCACACTCTATGCTTAGTGCCCTTTGAGTGCATTATCTAGGAATGAACCTGGTACAGCATGCCACACCAACGAATGCTCCACATGCGGTTTTCACATGCCACCAACTCCACATTCACAGGCAACTTCGGCGCCACAGCCGTTTTCAGATAGCCCTCAATGCAAAGGCTCTAGACGCAAATATTGGTGTGAGAGCTAATTCAATCAAGGAAACACTGCATGTTGGTGAAGGGCATATTGAAGAAGGATCAGCCGAGTGGTTCTTGTGGGAGAACAACTCCATTTGACTCAGTAACTTCACAGACCATCAGGCTTCCAAGCAGCTCTCAAGGAAACTCAGTTTTCACACTCTGTGCTTAGTGCCCTTTGAGTGCATTATCTAGGAATGAACCTGGTAGAGCATCCCACACAAACGAATGCTCCACATGCGGATTTCACATGCCACCAACTCCACATTCACAGGCAACTTCAGCGCCACAGCCGTTTTCAGATAGCCCTCAATGCAAAGGCTCTAGACGCAAATATTGGTGTGAGAGCTAATTCAATCAAGGAAACACTGCATGTTGGTGAAGGGTATATTGAAGAAGGATCAGCCGAGTGGTTCTTGTGGGAGAACAACTCCATTTGGCTCACTAACTTCACACACCATCAGGCTTCCAAGCAGCTCTCAAGGAAACTCAGTTTTCACACTCTATGCTTAGTGCCCTTTGAGTGCCTAGGACTGAAATGAACCTGGTAGAGCATCCCACACAAACGAATGCTCCACATGCGAGTTTCACATGCCACCAACTCCACATTCACAGGCAACTTCAGCGCCACTGCCGTTTTCAGATAGCCCTCAATGCAAAGGCTCTAGATGCAAATATTAGTGTGCGAGCCAATTCAATCAAGGAAACACTGCATGTTGGTGAAGGGCATATTGAAGAAGGATCAGCCGAGTGGTTCTTGTGGGAGAACAACTCCATTTGGCTCACTTACTTCACACACCATCAGGCTTCCAAGCAGCTCTCAAGGAAACTCAGTTTTCACACTCTATGCTTAGTGCCCTTTGATTACCTAGGACTGAAATGAAGCTTGGTGAGCATCCCACACAAAGGAATGCTCCACATGCGGGATTCACATGCCACCAACTCCACATTCACAGGCAACTTCAGCGCCACAGCCATTTTCAGATAGCCCTCAATGCAAAGGCTCTAGACGCAAATATTGGTGTGAGAGCTAATTCAATCAAGGAAACACTGCATGTTGGTGAAGGGTATATTGAAGAAGGATCAGCCGAGTGGTTCTTGTGGGAGAACAACTCCATTTGGCTCACTAACTTCACACACCATCAGGCTTCCAAGCAGCTCTCAAGGAAACTCAGTTTTCACACTCTGTGCTTAGTGCCCTTTATGTGCCTAGGACTGACATGAAGCTTGGTGAGCATCCCACACAAACGAATGCTCCACATGCGGGTTTCACATGCCACCAACTCCACATTCACAGGCAACTTCAGCGCCACAGCCGTTTTCAGATAGCCCTCAATGCAAAGGCTCTAGACGCAAATATTGGTGTGAGAGCTAATTCAATCAAGGAAACACTGCATGTTGGTGAAGGGCATATTGAAGAAGGATCAGCCGAGTGGTTCTTGTGGGAGAACAACTCCATTTGGCTCACTAACTTCACACACCATCAGGCTTCCAAGCAGCTCTCAAGGAAACTCAGTTTTCACACTCTATGCTTAGTGCCCTTTGAGTGCATTATCTAGGAATGAACCTGGTACAGCATCCCACACAAACGAATGCTCCACATGCGGGTTTCACATGCCACCAACTCCACATTCTCAGGCAACTTCGGCGCCACAGCCCTTTTCAGATAGCCCTCAATGCAAAGGCTCTAGACGCAAATATTGGTGTGAGAGCTAATTCAATCAAGGAAACACTGCATGTTGGTGAAGGGCATATTGAAGAAGGATCAGCCGAGTGGTTCTTGTGGGAGAACAACTCCATTTGGCTCACTAACTTCACACACCATCAGGCTTCCAAGCAGCTCTCAAGGAAACTCAGTTTTCACACTCTATGCTTAGTGCCCTTTGAGTACATAGGACTGAAATGAACCTGGTAGAGCATCCCACACAAACGAATGCTCCACATGCGGATTTCACATGCCACCAACTCCACATTCACAGGCAACTTCAGCGCCACAGCCGTTTTCAGATAGCCCTCAATGCAAAGGCTCTAGACGCAAATATTGGTGTGAGAGCTAATTCAATCAAGGAAACACTGCATGTTGGTGAAGGGCATATTGAAGAAGGATCAGCCGAGAGGTTCTTGTGGGAGAACAACTCCATTTGGCTCACTAACTTCACACACCATCAGGCTTCCAAGCAGCTCTCAAGGAAACTCAGTTTTCACACTCTATGCTTAGTGCCCTTTGAGTGCCTAGGACTGAAATGAACCTGGTAGAGCATCCCACACAAACGAATGCTCCACATGCGGGTTTCACATGCCACCAACTCCACATTCACAGGCAACTTCAGCGCCACAGCCGTTTTCAGATAGCCCTCAATGCAAAGGCTCTAGATGCAAATATTAGTGTGCGAGCCAATTCAATCAAGGAAACACTGCATGTTGGTGAAGGGCATATTGAAGAAGGATCAGCCGAGTGGTTCTTGTGGGAGAACAACTCCATTTGGCTCACTAACTTCACACACCACCAGGCTTCCAAGCAGCTCTCAAGGAAACTCAGTTTACACACTCTATGCTTAGTGCCCTTTGAGTGCATTATCTAGGAATGAACCTGGTAGAGCATCCCACACAAACGAATGCTCCACATGCGGGTTTCACATGCCACCAACTCCACATTCACAGGCAACTTCAGCGCCACAGCCATTTTCAGATAGCCCTCAATGCAAAGGCTCTAGACGCAAATATTGGTGTGAGAGCTAATTCAATCAAGGAAACACTGCATGTTGGTGAAGGGTATATTGAAGAAGGATCAGCCGAGTGGTTCTTGTGGGAGAACAACTCCATTTGGCTCACTAACTTCACACACCATCAGGCTTCCAAGCAGCTCTCAAGGAAACTCAGTTTTCACACTCTGTGCTTAGTGCCCTTTATGTGCCTAGGACTGACATGAAGCTTGGTGAGCATCCCACACAAACGAATGCTCCACATGCGGGTTTCACATGCCACCAACTCCACATTCACAGGCAACTTCAGCGCCACAGCCGTTTTCAGATAGCCCTCAATGCAAAGGCTCTAGACGCAAATATTGGTGTGAGAGCTAATTCAATCAAGGAAACACTGCATGTTGGTGAAGGGCATATTGAAGAAGGATCAGCCGAGTGGTTCTTGTGGGAGAACAACTCCATTTGGCTCACTAACTTCACACACCATCAGGCTTCCAAGCAGCTCTCAAGGAAACTCAGTTTTCACACTCTATGCTTAGTGCCCTTTGAGTGCATTATCTAGGAATGAACCTGGTACAGCATCCCACACAAACGAATGCTCCACATGCGGGTTTCACATGCCACCAACTCCACATTCTCAGGCAACTTCGGCGCCACAGCCGTTTTCAGATAGCCCTCAATGCAAAGGCTCTAGACGCAAATATTGGTGTGAGAGCTAATTCAATCAAGGAAACACTGCATGTTGGTGAAGGGCATATTGAAGAAGGATCAGCCGAGTGGTTCTTGTGGGAGAACAACTCCATTTGGCTCACTAACTTCACACACCATCAGGCTTCCAAGCAGCTCTCAAGGAAACTCAGTTTTCACACTCTATGCTTAGTGCCCTTTGAGTGCCTAGGACTGAAATGAACCTGGTAGAGCATGCCACACAAACGAATGCTCCACATGCGGATTTCACATGCCACCAACTCCACATTCACAGGCAACTTCAGCGCCACAGCCGTTTTCAGATAGCCCTCAATGCAAAGGCTCTAGACGCAAATATTGGTGTGAGAGCTAATTCAATCAAGGAAACACTGCATGTTGGTGAAGGGCATATTGAAGAAGGATCAGCCGAGTGGTTCTTGTGGGAGAACAACTCCATTTGGCTCACTAACTTCACACACCATCAGGCTTCCAAGCAGCTCTCAAGGAAACTCAGTTTTCACACTCTATGCTTAGTGCCCTTTGATTACCTAGGACTGAAATGAAGCTTGGTGAGCATCCCACACAAACGAATGCTCCACATGCGGGTTTCACATGCCACCAACTCCACATTCACAGGCAACTTCAGCGCCACAGCCATTTTCAGATAGCCCTCAATGCAAAGGCTCTAGACGCAAATATTGGTGTGAGAGCTAATTCAATCAAGGAAACAGTGCATGTTGGTGAAGGGTATATTGAAGAAGGATCAGCCGAGTGGTTCTTGTGGGAGAACAACTCCATTTGGCTCACTAACTTCACACACCATCAGGCTTCCAAGCAGCTCTCAAGGAAACTCAGTTTTCACACTCTATGCTTAGTGCCCTTTGATTACGTAGGACTGAAATGAAGCTTGGTGAGCATCCCACACAAACGAATGCTCCACATGCGGGTTTCACATGCCACCAACTCCACATTCACAGGCAACTTCAGCGCCACAGCCATTTTCAGATAGCCCTCAATGCAAAGGCTCTAGACGCAAATATTGGTGTGAGAGCTAATTCAATCAAGGAAACAGTGCATGTTGGTGAAGGGTATATTGAAGAAGGATCAGCCGAGTGGTTCTTGTGGGAGAACAACTCCATTTGGCTCACTAACTTCACACACCATCAGGCTTCCAAGCAGCTCTCAAGGAAACTCAGTTTTCACACTCTGTGCTTAGTGCCCTTTGAGTGCCTAGGACTGACATGAAGCTTGGTAGAGCATCCCACACAAACGAATGCTCCACATGCGGGTTTCACATGCCACCAACTCCACATTCACAGGCAACTTCAGCGCCACAGCCGTTTTCAGATAGCCCTCAATGCAAAGGCTCTAGACGCAAATATTGGTGTGAGAGCTAATTCAATCAAGGAAACACTGCATGTTGGTGAAGGGCATATTGAAGAAGGATCAGCCGAGTGGTTCTTGTGGGAGAACAACTCCATTTGGCTCACTAACTTCACACACCATCAGGCTTCCAAGCAGCTCTCAAGGAAACTCAGTTTTCACACTCTTTGCTTAGTGCCCTTTGAGTGCATTATCTAGGAATGAACCTGGTTAGAGCATCCCACACAAACGAATGCTCACATGCGGATTTCACATGCCACCAACTCCACATTCACAGGCAACTTCAGCGCCACAGCCGTTTTCAGATAGCCCTCAATGCAAAGGCTCTAGACGCAAATATTGTGTGAGAGCTAATTCAATCAGAAGGGGAAACACTGCATGTTGGTGAAGGGCATATTGAAGAAGGATCAGCCGAGTGGTTCTTGCGGGAGAACAACTCATTTGGCTCACTAACTTCACACACCATCAGGCTTCCAAGCACCTCTCAAGGAAACTCAGTTTTCACACTCTATGCTTAGTGCCCTTTGAGTGCATTATCTAGAATGAACTGGTAGAGCATCCACACAAACGAATGCTCCACATGCGAGTTTCACATGCCACCAACTCCACATTCACAGGCAACTTCAGCGCCACAGCCGTTTTCAGATAGCCCTCAATGCAAAGGCTCTAGACGCAAATATTGGTTGTGAGAGGCTAATTCAATCAAGGAACAATGCATGTTGGTGAAGGGCATATTGAAGAAGGATCAGCCGAGTGGTTCTTGTGGTGAGAACAACTCATTTGGCTCACTAACTTCACACACCATCAGGCTTCCAAGCAGCTCTCAAGGAAACTCAGTTTTCACACTCTATGCTTAGTGCCCTTGAGTGCATTATCTAGGAATGAACCTGGTACAGCATCCCACACAAACGAATGCTCACATGCGGGTTTCACATGCCACCAACTCCACATTCTCAGGCAACTTCGGCGCCACAGCCGTTTTCAGATAGCCCTCAATGCAAAGGCTCTAGACGCAAATATTGGTAGTGAGAGCTAATTCAATCAAGGAAACACTGCATGTTGTGAAGGGCATATTGAAGAAGGATCAGCCGAGTGGTTCTTGTGGGAGAACAACTCCATTTGGCTCACTAACTTCACACACATCAGGCTTCCAAGCAGCTCTCAAGGAACTCAGTTTTCACACTCTATGCTTAGTGCCCTTTGAGTGCCTAGGACTGAAATGAACCTGGTAGAGCATCCCACACAACGAATGCTCACATGCGGATTTCACATGCCACCAACTCCACATTCACAGGCAACTTCAGCGCCACAGCCGTTTTCAGATAGCCCTCATGCAAAGGCTCTAGACGCAAATATTGGTGTGAGAGCTAATTCAATCAAGGAAACACTGCATGTTGGTGAAGGGCATATTGAAGAAGGATCAGCCGAGTGGTTCTTGTGGGAGAACAACTCCATTTGGCTCACTAACTTCACACACCATCAGGCTTCAAGCAGCTCTCAAGGAAACTCAGTTTTCACACTCTATGCTTAGTGCCCTTTGAGTGCCTAGGACTGAAATGAACCTGGTTACAGCAGTCCCACACAAACGAATGCTCCACATGCGAGTTTCACATGCCACCAACTCCACATTCACAGGCAACTTCAGCGCCACAGCCGTTTTCAGATAGCCCTCAATGCAAAGGCTCTAGACGCAAATATTGGTGTGAGAGCTAATTCAATCAAGGAAACACTGCATGTTGGTGAAGGCATATTGAAGAAGGATCGGCCGAGTGGTTCTTGTGGGAGAACAACTCCATTTGGCTCACTAACTTCACACACTATCCGGCTTCCAAGCAGCTCTCAAGGAAACTCAGTTTTCACACTCTATGCTTAGTGCCCTTTGAGTGCATTATCTAGGAATGAACCTGGTACAGCATGCCACACCAACGAATGCTCCACATGCGGTTTTCACATGCCACCAACTCCACATTCACAGGCAACTTCGGCGCCACAGCCATTTTCAGATAGCCCTCATGCAAAGGCTCTAGACGCAAATATTGCTGTGAGAGCTAATTCAATCAAGGAAACACTGCATGTTGGTGAAGGGTATATTGAAGAAGGATCAGCCGAGTGGTTCTTGTGGAGAACAACTCCATTTGGCTCACTAACTTCACACACCATCAGGCTTCCAAGCAGCTCTCAAGGAAACTCAGTTTTCACACTCTGTGCTTAGTGCCCTTTATGTGCCTAGGACTGAAATGAAGCTTGGTGAGCATCCCACACAAACGAATGCTCCACATGCGGGTTTCACATGCCACCAACTCCACATTCACAGGCAACTTCAGCGCCACAGCCGTTTTCAGATAGCCCTCAATGCAAAGGCTCTAGACGCAAATATTGGTGTGAGAGCTAATTCAATCAAGGAAACACTGCATGTTGGTGAAGGGCATATTGAAGAAGGATCAGCCGAGTGGTTCTTGTGGGAGAACAACTCCATTTGGCTCACTAACTTCACACACCATCAGGCTTCCAAGCAGCTCTCAAGGAAACTCAGTTTTCACACTCTATGCTTAGTGCCCTTTGAGTGCATTATCTAGGAATGAACCTGGTACAGCATCCCACACAAACGAATGCTCCACATGCGGGTTTCACATGCCACCAACTCCACATTCTCAGGCAGCTTCGGCGCCCACAGCCGTTTTCAGATAGCCCTCAATGCAAAGCTCTAGACGCCAAATATTGGTGTGAGAGCTAATTCAATCAAGAAACACTGCATGTTGGTGAAGGGCATATTGAAGAAGGATCAGCCGAGTGGTTCTTGTGGGGAGAACAACTCCATTTGCTCACTAACTTCACACACCATCAGGCTTCCAAGCAGCTCTCAAGGAAACTCAGTTTTCACACTCTATGCTTAGTGCCCTTTGAGTTCCTAGGACTGAAAAGAAGCTTGGTGAGCATCCACACAAACGAATGCTCCACATGCGGATTTCACATGCACCAACTCCACATTCACAGGCAACTTCAGCGCCACAGCCGTTTTCAGATAGCCCTCAATGCAAAGGCTCTAGACGCAAATATTGGTGTGAGAGCTAATTCAATCAAGGAAACACTGCATGTGGTGAAGGGCATATTGAAGAAGGATCAGACGAGTGGTTCTTGTGGAGAACAACTCCATTTGGCTCACTAACTTCACACACCATCAGGCTTCCAAGCAGCTCTCAAGGAAACTCAGTTTTCACACTCTATGCTTAGTGCCCTTTGATTACGTAGGACTGAAATGAAGCTTGGTGAGCATCCCACACAAACGAATGCTCCACATGCGGGTTTCACATGCCACCAACTCCACATTCACAGCAACTTCAGCGCCACAGCCGATTTTCAGATAGCCCTCATTGCAAAGGCTCTAGACGCAAATATGGTGTGAGAGCTAATTCAATCAAGGAAACAGTGCATGTTTGTGAAGGGTATATTGAAGAAGGATCAGCCGAGTGTTCTTGTGGGAGAACAACTCCATTTGGCTCACTAACTTCACACACCATCAGGCTTCCAAGCAGCTCTCAAGAAACTCAGTTTTTCACACTCTGTGCTTAGTGCCCTTTGAGTGCTAGGACTGACATGAAGCTTGGTAGAGCATCCCACACAAACGAATGCTCACATGCGGGTTTCACATGCCACCAACTCCACATTCACAGCAACTTCAGCGCCACAGCCGTTTTCAGATAGCCCTCAATGCAAGGCTCTAGACGCAAATATTGGTGTGAGAGCTAATTCAATCAAGGAACACTGCATGTTGGTGAAGGGCATATTGAAGAAGGATCAGCCGAGTGGTTCTTGTGGAGAACAACTCCATTTGGCTCACTAACTTCACACACCATCAGGCTTCCAAGCAGCTCTCAAGGAAACTCAGTTTTCACACTCTATGCTTAGTGCCCTTTGAGTGCATTATCTAGGAATGAACCTGGTAGAGCATCCCACACAAACGAATGCTCCACATGCGGATTTCACATGCCACCACTCCACATTCACAGGCAACTTCAGCGCCACAGCCGTTTTCAGATAGCCCTCAATGCAAAGGCTCTAGACGCAAATATTGGTGTGAGAGCTAATTCAATCAAGGAAACACTGCATGTTGGTGAAGGGCATATGAAGAAGGATCAGCCGAGTGGTTCTTGTGGGAGAACAACTCCATTTGGCTCACTAACTTCACACACCATCAGGCTTCCAAGCACCTCTCAAGGAAACTCAGTTTCACACTCTATGCTTAGTGCCCTTTGAGTGCATTATCTAGGAATGAACCTGGTAGAGCATCCCACACAAACGAATGCTCCACATGCGGATTTCACATGCACCACTCCACATTCACAGGCAACTTCAGCGCCACAGCCGTTTCAGATAGCCTCATTGCAAAGGCTCTAGACGCAAATATTGGTGTGAGAGCTAATCAATCAAGGAAACACTGCATGTTGGTGAAGGGCATATTGAAGAAGGATCAGCCGAGTGGTTCTTGCGGGAGAACAACTCCATTTGGCTCACTAACTTCACACACCATCAGGCTTCCAAGCACCTCTCAAGGAAACTCAGTTTTCACACTCTATGCTTAGTGCCCTTTGAGTGCATTATCTAGGAATGAACCTGGTAGAGCATCCACACAAACGAATGCTCCACATGCGAGTTTCACATGCCACAACTCCACATTCACAGGCAACTTCAGCGCCACAGCCGTTTTCAGATAGCCTCAATGCAAAGGCTCTAGACGCAAATATTGGTGTGAGAGCTAATTCAATCAAGGAACAATGCATGTTGGTGAAGGGCATATTGAAGAAGGATCAGCCGAGTGGTTCTTGTGGAGAACAACTCCATTTGGCTCACTAACTTCACACACCATCAGGCTTCCAAGCAGCTCTCAAGGAAACTCAGTTTTCACACTCTGTGCTTAGTTGCCTTTGAGTGCCTAGGACTGACATGAAGCTTGGTGAGCATCCCACACAAACGAATGCTTCACATGCGGGTTTCACATGCCACCAACTCCACATTCTCAGGCAACTTCAGCGCCACAGCCGTTTCAGATAGCCCTCAATGCAAAGCTCTAGACGCAAATATTGGTGTGAGAGCTAATTCAATCAAGGAAAATGCACTGCATGTTGGTGAAGGGCATATTGAAGAAGGATCAGCCGAGTGGTTCTTGTGGGAGAACAACTCCATTTGGGTCACTAACTTCACACACCATCAGGCTTCCAAGCA
>NW_026700588.1:0-31552 GCF_030435755.1 Ochotona princeps
AGCACCGGCTCTTCCATATGCTGTCGCTCACTCATGATGTGGTAGAGAGGAGGCCCCGTCCTACAACCACAGCACAGCAAACAGCAGCACCAAGAGCAAACATAAAATAACAACAATAAGAAGAATATTTTTCATCTGTTTCATAGCGCATATAGAATTCGAGGAGATTTAGACTGCATCTCTGCCGTGTCCCCTTGCCCTTCCACACAAGGTCGATGATGATGATGATGATGATGATGATGATGCGTAATCGTGTGCCTGTTGCCATTTGAAGTGCTGCGACATACTCTCTAATGCCGTGCTGCCTCTTCGTGCGGGCGGGTCCTTTTCTCTGCGCTCTTATACGCAAATACTTCTTCGTTGTTCTTTGCTGAACCGTCCATTCCTCTACGGTGCTGCGTTGCTTTTCTTTCTTATCACTGCAGTACAATCATTTGTATGAACTTGACCGCCGGCGCCCCATTGCTGTGGCGGCATCAGTGACACAGTCTCCTCCGCTATGGACATTGTGTACGGAACAACTTCAGCCGTATATTTGAAGTGGATATGATAAGAACGATTACGCTCTTATTAGCATATATAGCATAATATTTCATCCACTGATAAATTACATAGTTTCGTAGTTGTTGGTGGTGCTGTTTCAGGTAGGGATGCATCTGCACGAGCGTCCGTTTCTCGACTACTGATAGTACTAGTAGTAGTAGTGTACACCAATACTATTACTACGACTACAATTGTGTTGCGTAGTATATTTTTAGGCGCAGTACAACTCTTTTCGTGTTGTTCCCGTTGTTGTTCACAGTTGTGTCCAGAGTTGTTACCATCCCTCCGCTGTACTACAGCTTCTTCTCAGCAATACCGTTGCCGTTGCCCGTACCATCGGCTGACCCCACAGTTGCTCCTTCATTTCTTACTCATTCCATCAATTTTTTTATCTTTTTCGTCTGCTATTCATAACGTAGTGCACTTTATCTGGTGGGATGTTTGCCTTCACTATCACTGCGAGTCCTACTAGTGCAAGAATAGGTATGAATATATATTATGTTAGTATGTGTTGCCTTTGTCATTGCTAGATGGTATTGTCTGCAACTTCTACTGGGATTACCTTTATGTGTATCGTCCCCGCGAATGTCAAGGCGGTACCGCTGTTGCTGATGCTGGTGGTAGCGGAGTTGCTGCTATTACGGCTGAGCTATGAGCTAGAAGACTGTTGCATGCAGTGCCAGCTGACCTGGCACCTACCACAGAAAAACACAGAAGACGCTGCCGTTTTCTCTATATAGACTCCCCTTGCTCTCAGGATAAATGCGAAAGCAGCAGAGGTAACTACTATCATTATAATCGCAGCTGCCTCACGCAGCAATGGCTGCGGCGTCTGACAAAACATTGCAGCTGCAGCAACAGCACAGCAGTAGCACTAGCAGCATCCGTCTTCAGCAACGGCACTAGCAGCATCAGAACTGCAGCAGCACCGGGACAGGAGCCAGTAGCAGCAGTGGCAACGCTTTAGTCTGAGCGAGATTTATACTGTTATTGCAGCAGACGACGTATCCACTGCTGCGCCCGTAGATACAGGGACATCGCATTCAGCAGTCTTTATACATTCGGTGCTGTCAAAACTGTAGGTTGTCAGAAGTGAAAGAGGTGGAGAACGCTAGCAGAGGTTTTCGCAAGAAGAGCGACAGCAACAGCAGCAGCGACGAAGGGAAGTCTCTTGGCTCCACATTCTCATCAAGACGGCAGGAGTATCCGTCAAGAAGCACCAGCTACATCAAAAGCAGCAATATTAGCGGCAAGAGCACCAACAGTAGCAGCAAGAGCACCAACAGTAGCAGCATGAGCAGCAAGGGCAGCAGCAGCATCTAACTGGACCAGCAGCCTTCGCAGCAGCAACAGCACGAACAGCAGCATCAGTTGCAACAACACCAGCACTATGGAGGGCAACAGCTAAAACAGCATATACATGCGGGCTCCCAAGTATACTTTCTGTCATTTCAGAGTAGCTGTGGCTGGTCGAGAGACACTGAGAGACGAACAATCGGGGGAAGCATTGTGTGGGAAGCACAACTGCTGGTAGTGAAAAACCTCTGGTGCAAAGCCTTAATTGCGGCGGCGGGTTTTCATTGTTCGTGTGTATAGCGGCGCAGCGAGAAATACAGCATCACCCGAAATTTATGCATTCTCGCTTGCTCTTCTATATGATAGTGGCATAAAAAGTGTGACAGCAGCAGTTGACTGTGGTAGCTGCCAGCAACTCCAGCAACAGCAGAGACTACACACGTGAAGCACCAGCAGCAGTAGCAGCAGCCACAGCAGAAGTACCAGCAACGAAAGCAGGAGCACCGGCCCCAGCAAGCACGTAATGATGTAAGACGGACGCCTATAGCCGTAGACAAGCATCAACTAGATGCAGACACAGCAGTAGTAATCTTGCCAGAACAGCGTTTGACGGCAAGACAGTAAGTGTGTGCAAGTTGACTATGACGCTTTGTCTTCAGCACATACAGAATCGTTACTTCAGCAGGCACCGCTTTTTTTCTGCCCAACACAGCAACAATAGCAACGTAGTACCGCCAACAATACGGGGGAAACCACCCACCAGCAGTAGCGATGGGTATTGAGAACGAGGAAACAGCATCGGCAGCAGTGCAAACATCAAGACACGAGGATACGTCAATGAAAAGTTGAGCATCTGTGAAGAGGTGTTGTGGCTATGTGTTTTTTTTGTCAGTGCATAGTTCTCGAGACCTGAAGAAAAACAACAGCGGCAGGCAGAAAGACGCAAGTGACACAAAAGCACTTCCACTATGTGACACACGCATATATATATATATATATATTTATTTTTCATATATATATATATATATCTGTCTATAAGGAAATTTAGAGTTGTGTACAAGAAACGGTTAAAGGGAAGAAAAAGCAGCGAAGTGATCCTGATTTCATTTGAGCGAGCAGATTAGAACAGGTAAAATATGTGCGGTAGTTACATTCAAAACAACAGCGCCTACAACAACAAAGAGGAAGATACTGCGTGGAATACTAGCAGCGGCTCGAAAGAAAAGTGGTATCCACGAGTGCTTCTATGTAGTTGTAGTATGTCTTGTTCTCACTATACCAGGCTTTGCTGTAAGACATTTTCACCATCGGACATTCCTTATTACCTTGCATGAATACTCATGGCCCTTATATATCAGACATCACTACTACTTTTACTACTGGGCGTTACTACGTGGCAACAGTACTGATAGGACAGTACCAGTAAGGACGTGGGGGCATTACTACTACTGCTACTGCTACTACTGTTGGGCGCTACCACTGGGCAGTGGTAATACTATTACTACTGCTAGTGCTGCTATTATTGGGCGCTACTACGTGGCATCATTACTACCGCACTCTACTACGGGCACTGCTACGTGGCATGCCTCCAACTGAGTGTTAACACTACGCGGCTCCATTACACGGAGCTGCACTACTACTCTTACGTGACATTACTACGTTTAGGTGTTATTATTGCGGGGCTTAATTACGGGGTTCTACTGCTGCTACTACTACTATTACTACTACGGGGCACTATCATTACTGAGTTTCACTACGGGACTGTGCTACGAGGTGTTACTGCTATGCATGACTACGAGACGTCAATACACGGCTTCACTACTACTATTGGAACTGATATAACCCTCCACAAGACGCCTTTTTTTAGATGGATGTTATCACGCAGCAGGGCGGGGACTGCTATATGGCTTTTATCGGTAATCCAACGGAGAGCATCAAAGCCAGGGAGACGAGGTCACACTATCTGACTGACTGACGGGTAATTCTAATAAATATTTTATATATATATGTGAGTTTGGTCTATAAATGGCAAGCGCGGGAGGCTACTACCACTGTAGCAGGAAGAGTTTCTATTTCTCTTTCCTTCCCTCGACCCCAAGGGTTCATGCGGTGGTCCCCTCCTTTCTTCCTGTCGGCAGCGACAGCGCGGCAAACACTAGCAGTCAAACTCACAACGAGTATATGACAGCGGGGGTAGTGCGCGTCTCATAGAAAGTGATGCGACGGTAGTAGCATGAAGCTGAAGCAGCAAGACCACCAGCGATACCAGCAGCAGCAATACTAACACCAGCCATACCCGCAGCGGCCATACTAGCAGCAACAACACTAGGTGGGAAAGCAATAACTGGAGCAAAAGTTTTTGCAGCAGAACTTTCTTGGGGAGGGTTATCGAACCGTCAAATTGGTGAAGGCAAAACTTGTAGTAAGAAGATCAGCAGGAGTATAGTGATCAACGTACTCATATAGCAGCAGCGTGTATTGCAGGCTTCGCTCACAGCCCACCTTCAGTAGTAGTATGGGATGGCCGCACTAGGAGGAATACTGCAGAGGATCAGTAGTAGTACACAACCTGTCGTGTGGAAGCCGCACTAGTGAGAGAAGACCGTCATCCTTCATATAGCCATCATCATAATTATCTACAGCAGCAGTGGTAGTAGTAGTTGGCTGCTGTTTGTGGGGTGGGGTGAGCAGCAGGAGCAAGGCCTTACATATTCCTTATTTATAGCTGCTACTACATACAGTAGATATACTACTTACGAGCTTCAACAGCTGCGGAGTAGCAACAGGAGTACTACGGGAGCGCCTGTGAAGACCACGAGCTGCTGCCGTTTTATACTTGCAGAAAACATGGCGGAAAATAATGAGGGAGGAAGAAGAGACGGAGGGGTTTTAGAAGACGAGACAGAAGGAGAAGAGAGAGGTTTGTTGCTCGCTGCTCATGGTTTAGATGATGCAGTAGTTGTTTGTGAGAGTATACCACCTTCAGCAGCAGCTGCTGCTGCTCTTGGAAGTAGAGCGCCAGTGCTTTTAGCGTCGTCGTCTCCTGCTGCAGCGGCAGTGCTGTTGCCGTCGTCGTACTCCCTGCCGCTGCATGCACCTCTATTAGCAGCAGCAAGGTCGCCACCGAGTGCAGCTGCGTTGTTGAGTGTTCTGCAGCAAGAGGAAGAAGAATCGCATCTGGCTGCTGTTGCTCATCATGAAAGTCAGCAGCAACGTTTCAGTAGCAGCACATTGTCTGGAGAGGAGTTGAAGCGGCTGTTGCTTCTAGGGAGGAAGCTGCAGCAGCAGCACCATCATCACAGTCATCACGTTGCTGCAGCAGCAGCAACAGCTGCAACAAACGGATGTCACTGTTCCGCTACAGAGTCACCAAGTCGCCAACAACCGCAGCGGGGATGTGCTAGAACAAACACAACCACCACCGGGCAGGAAATTCTTCTTTCTCAACAAGAATTTGCACCAGCGGATAGATGTAGACTCCAGCATTCTGACATTCCTGTGGCAGGGACAACAACAACAGCAGGAGCAACAACCGCCAATGCCTCACTCACGTCACCCACGAACTTGTCCGCACAGACGCCGTCAGGAGGAGGAGGAGGAGGAGCAGGAGGTATAGGAGTTGGAGGAGGAACGGTAACAGCAGCAGGAGCAGCCACAGGAGAATATGATATTGCACGATTAATGCGTAAGCGACTTCGAATATCTGCTGTTGCAAGGCGCCGAACACGTGGAAGACTTGCTGCTGCCTCAACACGCGTGACTGGTGCTGCGGCACGAGCGGCTGCAGCAGCACGTGTCGCTGCTGCTGCTGCCTCATCAACATCTCTCGGTAATACTAACGCTCACTGTCGTTCTAATCACCCCACACGAGGAAGTGCAGGGGGAAATGTGGGGGGCTGCAGTGCAGCAGCAGCTGCCGCCTCAGCAGCAGCAGCAGCAGCAAGAAATGGAGTGAGTGTTCATTACTGCTGTAGGAGTGATAGTTGTCCAAATGCCCCGTGCGGCTTAGAAGATTGCAGCAGCTGTGACGGAGGTGGGGGATGGAGCAGCAGTGGTAGTGATAATAATAGTAGTGGAAATAGCGGTGAACGAAGACCTGAAAAAAGAAGTAGCAGCAACAATGTGGAATGGTGTGGTAGCAGCGTTACGGCTGCTGCTGCAGCTATGTCAGCCGATTTCTGGTGTTCCCCAAACAAGAGCAGTTGTACTGCAGTAGCAACAGGAGGTTCGACGTGCGGTGCACGTGGGGGTGGTGGTGGTGGTGGGGGTGCTGCTGCTGCTGGAGGTGGCAGTGCTGCTGATCGAGTGGCAGCAGCAGCAGCGGCAGCAAATGTGGCGGTAGGGGCTGCAGGATGTGGGGAGGGGGCGCATGTCTGTTGTCGCATCACCACACTAGGAAACGAAAAAGAGCTGCAGCGCTCTTAGATAAACTCCAGGTACTACGATGTTTGGAGTGTGGAGCTATCGCAAGGGGTGGGTACAAATTTGGAGACTATGTAATCTGCAGTTGCTGTGGTGAAAATAACTTCGTAGTAGTCAAGGAGTGGAATCCCAGCGCAGACACCAGTGCTGCAGCAGCCGCTGCTGCTGCCGCAGCTGCTGCAGCCGTCGCAGCAGCTGCTGCTGCTTCTGCAGAACCCGACATCAGCGACACACACTTGCATCAGCAGCAGCCGCAGCCACAGCAACATCATCTGGAGCAATACTAAAACGAGGCAGTCAGAAACACAACAGCCGCGCGCGACATCATCTTTTGCATCTACGAAGCAACATCAGCACCAGCAGCAGCTAGCAGCCGGGGCTGTGTACATTCCATCGTGTCCTGTCGCGCAGCTATACGTTAGCACCACTACTCAACTATATCACTACTATTGCTACTGCTACTAGTACTACTATTACTACATCTCCTCCTCCTCCTCCTCCTCTAGTTGTCATTGTAGCTAGCCATCGTCCTCTTCTTGATACACGAATCATACACAACACATGGAGGTGTTTCCTTTCGGAGGATGAAGTAGACTTCATCTCGTCTGGAAAGATGAACCCACTTGAAGAAATCAGGGAGTCAGGTCAATCCTATACGAGCTCATATATTATTGTTGTTACGCGGATGCTGCTATTGCTGCCTCCGCTGCTAGTGCTGCTGCCAGTGCTGCATGTTCGGTTTCCAGCTTCGTGTTACCACTATATTTGCACTGCTGCTGGATGTGTATAGAGAGCTGAAAGGAACAGCTACGATCATACATTATCCTCCCTTTCGTGCTGCTGCTACTGCTGTGCAAGGGAACAGTTGTAGTCATTCATTATCCTGCGTCTCGTGCTGCTGCTGTAGCAGCAGCAGTTGCTGTATATTTGCTGCTTCAATGCGAGACACAATAACGTTCATTATGGTAAGTCGGTGGCTGTACCTGCATAGTGCATGTGCAAAAGGAAGAAGGGTGCCAGGCACACCGAGTTCAGTAGTGCATAAGCTACATTGAGAGGAAGTATGAAACGGGGAAGGCGGGAGCACGCGACAAAAGGAAGAAGAAGAACATACATAAAACCCTCTGGGTAGTCAGAGTTGGTATATATGAGGGTGCTCTCTCTCTCGGCGTGATAACATGTGTAGCGGCGGGCATTGCTCTGTCCTCATCCAGAGGCTATTGAAGAGGGAGAGGGTGCTTATTCGCTGTACTTTGAAAAGGCTGACAACGTTTATATTAGTGCTTTTGCATGGTGATTGACAGCGCGCGTCAATTGCGTCTACTTGAGAAAACATATTTAGAAAGCGTTTTCACTTCTTTTGTGATACTGCTGAAGCACCCGTATTCGCAGGTCCCATTTCTCTGCACCCGAAAATGATTACATGCGCACCAGACGTGGGTTGAAACCGTTCAATATACTCCAGAGCTGTTTGATATGTATATGTGTGCGTGTGTGTGAAAGTGTATGTCTCCTTTCTCATGCGTTGATTTTTCATGGCTGTGTGCAGGTTTTGTGTCCTCGTGATTTTGGAGTGAACGTGTCACTGCGTAGCGTCGTGAGCGGGGTACGAGCAACTACTACCCGGCACATGGTTGTCTTCCCTCCGTAAACTTCCTCCCATTTCTGGTGAGTGACGTGGTTATGTGCCGATTGTTTCGTTTTTTTTATTTGCGCGCGGGGAGCAATCTAGGAATGCGATTTTCACCGGGATGACACCAAAGATTTTCACATGCTTTCATGCCATAATGATGACATGCAAAAGCGTTTCCACGAGGGCGTGCGGCTTATTTGCCGTGATTAGTGGCTTTTTGTTGGCGCGTCATGCTCGTTTTTCTTTCTCTCATTCTCAGAAAATGCTTGTGTTTTAGCACGGGTTCTGAACTGGCCTCCCAAAAGTAGGTGGTGCTCTTTTTTTGTGTCAGACATCACCGCGGTAACGCGTTAACAATTGGGTGATTGCATAAAACGTGAGCGCTACATGCGAGCTTACGGGATAGGAAGGTATATGCAAAATACTCTTAAACCAATACTACAAAGAAAGTAATATAATCCTACATGTGTACTCGTGCGTATACACGTAGAGGGGGATCTGTTCGCTTCTTCGTCGTGAGTGGTGCACGTGTCTTCAAGCCTCGTACGAATTTTGCGTACGTCATATATTTCCCTTGAGAAGACACTTGCCAGGTTCTATGTTTTCCTTGACGAAGATTAACACTTGCTACTCTAACGATGTGCGCTTTTATGTGCGTAATCAATCGGAACCGAGCCAAGTCCACACAATAAACCGAGTGTGTGCCTTCGCACAGGAGAAAACGTAATCCGGTTACGTGGGAAAATCTCCCCTCGGCTGGACGCTGTGCTCCCGTGTTGCGCGTAGCTACGAACTCCACCGTGACAGCCTCCACTGGTACTACTACTACTACTACCACCAGTATCATTACTATTATTATTATTACTACTACTGTGTACGACATAGCACATCATGCTATATCTCATCTCAAACTGGCCAGCGCGCCGCAATTCGAGTATTCTTCAAAATACTGAGGCAAAATTTCACAAAAGTGGAAGCCTCTCAGAAGGATCTTTATACAACGGCCTTCAAGTCAAATCACAGCAGAGGCTGCCCGATGACTTGTGAAATGCGTGCTCCCTGCCTAGCGGCACTGTGTGAGCATCTTCTCTTGCTGCTTCTGCAAGAGAGAGGGCAGAACGTGATGTGTCTCGATTCTTCCGAACGTTCTGTAATTAGCCCTCAGAGATTGTCAGTTTCAGCTCCCAAAAGCGTACTCATGAAAGATAGACGGGTGCAGACGCAATGGTAGACAGCGCGCATGTGTTTTTTCCCATTATTAGACTACTTCAGCACAATCAGACTCAAAAATTGAGAGGCAGTTTCTAGTTCAGGTCGCATCGGATGCGCTCAGGGAGAAATCGCATACAGTTTTCTCACACAGTTTTTTCGCCTGGATGTCGCAAGACCGACTTGCACCTTTGAAAAAAGAGTTACGCTGCACACATAAAATACGGTGCTGCTTCGTGTATTGCTAGTGCGTGCAAACGCAGCCACGAGAGTTATCAGAGTCATTTGCTGATGATGATACTAGATACGCTCGTAGTGGCCGTGGCGACGCGCGCTCCTACTATCGATATGAAAACCACAAGTTGTAACCGCGTATGGACAGCATTTGCGCCATCAATACTGCTGTCAGCGCTGCGGCTGCTAAGGCTATTTCCCTGCAGCAAGCGCGAGCTTACAGCCTTTGCAGCTCTTCAATGGTGTAGTACTTTTTGTGCAGCTGCTTGTGCACATCGTTCCGAGCCTAGAGCAGCTTGTGGAAAGTCTAACACAGAACCACGAACAGTTCTACGAAGGCCAGGAGACGTCAGTGATTAAAAAGCAGCAGCGGCAGCATCTACAGCCGTAGAACAAGTTTGTTCAGTGGCCAGCACTGTTGCAGGCTTCTCTACAGTGAATTTTGAGCTACTGGTGGCACCTGAAGCACATTTTCCAGCGGCTCTAGGAACGCTAGCAAGATGAGAATGGGCGAAGGGGGCTGCCTTGGCTGTCGTAAAATATATTGCGATAGGAGATGAATGCTCTCTGTGCTCAATACGGTGCAACACCTGAGGAACAAATTCTTGGAAGGCGACGCGCTAGGAACGGCGAAATTTTGATTATTTGCGCAAAAAAAGACGGGGACGCCTGCTACCATTAAGGATGTAGGCAGTCACCGAGGCACGCTGCGCTTAGCCAGTCCCGGACCGGCTACATGGGGTGGGAAGCAGACGCAGAAGACGTAGTTGAAGGAGATGACAAAGATTTGGTGCCTGCAGACTCCTTTGCAGGCTTTCTAGGAGGGAACACGTCAGAGTAATTGTCGGCGTCGTACGGATGTTCAGCGAGCTGCTGCTTGAGCCACGCAACAGGGTGCACTGGACAGGGCTGCAGCCGCATTTAACATGCCCACGTGTGGCGTACAGTCGACACCACTGTCACTGTCAGTAGCATGCAGTAGTAAGGATCTTTGGTTTGTACAAGGGTATCGACTTTTGAGAGAATATGTTAATACGAAAGAATGTGTGCAGCCCTACGGTATCAAATGCGACAAACTAGATTGACTAGAAGAGGACTATACCTCCGAAGTTTATATAAGTTGAAGAAATGAATGAGTGAGGACAACGAGAAGGAGGAGATCTGCGTTTAATTGTGGTAACGCGGTAAAAAGCAACTAATGGACAAAAATAACTAAGAGAATGAAACTCGACTTTCAAGTAGTAGTCTGTCGCAAACAGGTGGATGTGGGACGCCTAATGTAGAAAAAACATTCTCTGGTTTTTCATGCGCTTAGACAGGTGCAAGCATACGGAGACTGCGCATGCAGAGTGGCAGCATGTGTGAAGAACAGTGACACACAATTCACGAAAGATGTAAAGTTCTGCGTAAGCCAGTCTCTTAGTGGAGAAGAAGGTCTCTAGAGGAGATTACGTATGTGTGCTTATATGTATACGAACAGCGAGCTTTTCTTATCACGCGGAGGCATGCTTAACAGAGGGACTGTTGAGTAGAAATCCTAGAACGCAGGTCACGTACGAAAAGAAACTACTTGCCGGGTGAAGCCTCATACAAAAGAGCTATTCTCGCATGGAGCATGCTGTACTCACACGAAACATATTACCTTTCAATACCGTAGTTCGTGTGTGCAAGGGAGGTGATCAATACGAGGAAATAGAAACTACCCCTGGAGAAGGTTGTTTTCATGAGTACACTTATACAGACGTGCTTTCCCGTGTGTTGCTGCTAGCGTCACAATACACACAGAGGGAATCAAAAGAAATAAACATTCCTGTGTGTAAGCAGCTCTCAGAAGCCCTCCGGGCGTCCAGACGGAGAAGTACCTGCCCTTCAAGTCGGCTGGTGGGTAGCCATTTGCCCAATACTCGAGACGAGCTGGCGTTCATACTTCATGTAGATATATATGTTTGTACATATATACATAAATACGTAATAAACGTATGTATTTGTGTATGTATATGTACATATATAGAGCTTTTTTCTATATGAGTTTATATCGAAACATGAGCATTTGCGTGTAGTACTTGCCTATTGCACAACTGCATGGCCCTCTCTCTCTCTCTCTCTCTCTATATATATATATATATATATGTACCTATAGGGCACGGCTGCATGTAGAGAGAGTATGCTATGAGACGTCTTCGCTTACACACATAAGAAACCTCTGCATTGAAAGAAAAGCGTTCATTTTTGTGGTTAGATTGTTATGCTCACCCGCATACAGGAGGTACCCTTGGGGGTTGTGAAAGCACTCACTGGGTTCAACACACTTTCGTGCTTACACACATACATACAGAAGACCCTGCAAGTCTAGAAAAACACTTGTTTTCGCAATTATATTTTCGCGCTTCCATACATACATAGAGAAGAAACTTCTGCAGGCATAGAAGCATACGTGTTTTCGTGATAAAGACTTTCGTGCTTACATACATATATACATACATACGTACATCCAGAGGAAACCACTGCAGATATGAGAACGGGGTCCTTGCTTTTTAGATGCTTACCGGTGGTCGGTTGTGGGGCATGGAGAACGACTTCCCCGCGGGTCCGGGATCCAACTTGGCTTCACCACCAGCTTCTTCGAGTACGACCAGCGGAGGCCCGCCAAGAAGCTCTTGCTGCCTTCGAGCTGCATGCCATGCCTCTATATTCTTCCACGTCGCTGCATCACAACAAAGACACGTGCGTTGCGTATGTGTACGTGAGTTGCATATCCACATAATAAGCCTTTCCTTCTTATGCTGGAAGAAGAGAGAAAGAGCAGCCGGTAATTGACCAGAGTTGGAATAAGCGGTGAACACTCACACGCACGCATGCTAAATATGTACTACGCACATCCCTGCAGAAGCAATCTTGAGTACTTCACACTGGCGTGCAGAGCGTGCTGGGGAGAGAAACTCGGTGTGCGTAGTGATGAAAAAGAAGGAACTCTTTTTAAAAAAAAAGGTGCGGTAGCCCTATACTTCCACACATATCCAATGTAATAGCGTTATCATAAACACATCCACACCCCCTGTTTCACACACACACACACACACGCGGACGTGCTCCCGCTCACACCCCGTTCTTTATGCACACACAGTCTCACACGAATACTATCGCACTTAGACAGGCTGAAACTCACAATCTCTCACACAGACATGCTCCCACACCAACGCGCTCTCGCATACAGATATACTCGTACTGATACTCTCAAACATGGTCATGCTCACATCAATAATACTCTCACACACAGACCCTCCCACACTCACATCGAGTCTCACACATTCAGACAGGCTCACTCTCTAGTAGACGGCCAGACAGACAGACACAGACTCCTATCACACACACACATATACACAGTCTTCCACTTAGGAGCAGACTAAAACTTTAGGTGAGAGCAGAAGACGCACATGCGGGTTTCCTACGAAATGCAGGCATGAGCAAATGAATACCCATAAATCTCCACGGACAGCTTCCGGGGGTTGCACGCTTCTTGGGTGATTGCCAAAGTCGTTCTATGCGGTGTAGCTTGAAGAGGCAGAGTAATGTCAGACCGTCATTCAGAAAAGCATGAAGCCGGTGGTGTATACTAAACGATGAGTAGATACTCACCCCTAAGGTCTTCTTCTTCAGCTTCGAAGTCAGCATCACGTACTAGCTGCTCACGCATATGCAACAGCCAGGCAAGGAGGTCTTGTAGTGCAAAGGCTAGCAGTTGTTTGGGTGTGGACGATCGATCAGTCCATATCTCCAACACCAACTGCTCAGTAGGGTTAGTGCTTTCTTGACGACTGAATAGAAAGGTAGATAGACACAGACATATATATATATATATATAGAATAGATAGATCATAACTAGATAGGCACATCGACAGGTGAGAGATCATCAAAAGGAAAATGACCAAGATACCGTTTCTCACACCTAACAGTAGTGGGCATGTGTCACCTACGGTCAGCAGTTGTCGTTTCTTCACAGCTGATCTCTGTCACATAGAAAGTGAATAATCACTCGCTGCTCGATGGCTATTCTAAGGACTGGAGAGCTTTGTTGCCGAGTGAGATAGATACAAAGCGAAGAAAATGATAATTACTTTCGGTACGTACTGGTACTGTTTCCAGAATGAAGGAAAAATGACTCAAAGATAAGCAGCAATTACGCCGACGACAATTAGGCTAACAACGGACCTTTCTAAGGTTGCAACAATGGCTGTCAAACACTGTTACCACTTATAGGCGTTCATTCATAGATGTGGTTTGTATGTGGTAGTAGTTTGGGATAGTGTCAAGCGTAAATGTGTACAAAGATGGACCACAGCTTTACGACATTCTGAATACACAAGTACATATGTACCTATATCTCTACTGTATGGCATGTAATCTGCGAAGGCGAGGTGCGAAGCGTCCGCATACAGGGGCAGAAACGGTAAGCATAGCGTCGGCTGTGTTCACATACATGAGATTATTGATATACTATGGTCGCATACTCTTCGAACTCACATGGATAATATTCATACATACGTGCATATGTGATTGTGCAGAGGCGCCGGTAGTTGTGGTCTCCACTCTGTGTGTATATATGTTTGGGTGCTGCATATGTGTGTGTATACGTGTGTTCGACTGTTTACAGGAAATGGCTTTACACAAATAGGTAAGTAGTGTATATATTTGAGCTTGCTGCGTATATGCGTGTGTACGTGAAGATGAGAGAGAGACACTTACTCCTGACAGAAGCGAGTGCCGAGTAGCTTGTGGACGGCAACCCGCATCATTGTGCAGCAACCAAACAGACAACTCGTCGGATAAAAACCCAAGTGGTCAACTTCCCAAATCCTCCTTCTTTTGAAACATCGGCTATCAACGCCTTCTTCTTCTCTGTACAGGCCTGTCATCCCGCCCCCAGGGTGCATGGCAGTGCGGGTCACCCAGTGACACACGACACACACACACACACACATACATACATATGCACAAACAAAAACGCAGCCCAGAAGCATCAGGGCTTCTCGGAGATTGTTAGTGAAGATGCTGGCCCTTCCAAAGTCGCTAGTGGAGAGCAGGACGCTTTAATTAGTCGTCCTGCTCGTGTCAACTCTGCTGCTCTTGTGTGTGCTCTGCCTTTACGGTGTGCGCGCAGCCTCGTGATCTGCCACATGCGTGAAGGGGAGGGCGCATAAGCAGCTTCACGTGTGTTGTTTGCGCTTCTCCGAGTCTCCTTCTGTTCCGTTTTGTGAGGTCCGTCTTCTCCGTTTCACACTTTACAAGTCCTTATAAGCGCACCAGCACCGTCCTATACGGGAGCAAACCGTGCAGGTCCCTCCCAGAATTGATTCGAGTCGCATGTGGCAGGTTTCTACCGTTCGTAGCAGACTTGAGGAGCTATACTAAAAACACCTTTTCAGTGGTTCCCATTCACACCAGACACCCACATCTGAGAAACTCACAAACTGTACGATAGCCTCCACGAGAAAAAAACGCCTGTGCGGCTCGACCGGTGATACATACATGTGACACGCGAGAGGGGAGGAGTGCTGCGCCTACGTCAGGATACGCATACATGCTGTGTAAGTGTGATACTCTCTCACGAAAGCAGCCGGAGAAAACGCCACTGTAGAATTGCGTATATATAGTATCAGCCGGACATTCTTAGGGAGAGGGGACTCGAAGACTTTCGTTGCCATAATGTTGCACGCGCTTCTACAGTGACTAGATCTTCTGGCCTGATTACTGGCACGTCTGGTTGCCCTCATAAAAAGTGGTCAACATGCACGCTTGCACCGCCCGCAGCGTTGAAGAGTTTCCGTCTCTGCGTGACGACAGACGGGCTTTCCCCGCATTGAGCGTGCTACGCCTCACTGTAATGTGACCACGTGTGGATATACACACTCATACAGGGTGACAATTCTTGAGGTGCTGTCTGCATACAAGTGTATATGATGTACACACTTACGGCGGTGCATGCACATTGCATGCTTGTGTTAGCACAAGCGAAGTAATTAGAATTGTCGGAGCATTGTTGTGTCCATGCACCAACCTGATTTGTCTGCACGTATCAATGTGTGTACACAAGCGTGTATGCAGTAAGACAGTTTGCGAATCCTTGGCGGCACTACTTGCTAGGCATATACCGTTAGATGCCGGGCGCATCTCTGTATAATAATCATGTGCACGGGCTGGTGCTGTATAGGCTGAGCGTGTATGCTGACACGTCAACAACTATAAGGCTAGTAGTGCATTCATATGCAGCCGTATACGAGTCCATCCAGAGATCAGCGTCGGCCGGCCAGAAGAGCATTCAGAGGCAGTTAAGCAGTAGCGTTCAAGCCTAAAATTGAGGTCGCTGCCCCTGTGGCAGCCACTTTGCGCTGCCCTGCCCGCGTTGTGTCTACACCCGCCGCTCTCCGCATAAACAAAGGGAGTCGTATCTTTCGGTGAACTACGTTTTCAAGGCCGCGTTACACGCGCGCTTCTCTAGCAGATGCACAAGTGTGTGTGGATGAAAAGAACGGTTGTATGTGGTTTCACGTGCGGACCTTTTCAACCCGGACTGCCTTTCTCGCTAGCTCTGGTAAAAATTCTAGGTACACAGCGTCCGCAGCAACATACGGTCTGTAAATTTCTCTTTACTTACCGGGCGTGACCTGACAGACTGAAAAACCGTAGGGACTCATATGTGAGTCGCGTTCATTGGAAGGTTCTGGAAAGCTACCAGAAACGTGCAACGAGAGCTTCGGCCAGGTGGCGTGAGAAAAGAAAGATAGAGAAAAAGAGAAGAACCCTCGAAAGACCAGGAGAAGACGTTTCAGTGCCACCACACACTCACCCGTATCGCAGTGTGTCATTCGGACACTTCCGGGTTTCTCTTCTGTGTATGTGTGTATCTCTGTCCTCTCTCTCTCTCTCTCTACGTAGAGTCGTGACGTCAGGGAAATAACCCCAGAAGAAATTCAGGACAGAGCAGAGGCAGTGCGCCTTTACTTCACTACTGACATTCGAGTGACCACCGAGAAGATATATATGTGGATGGCTTTCAAGTGGGTGAGTCAATCATTGAGAGAGACATGAGTGGTCATAATGAGTGAATGACTAGAAGGAGGACCTCTGGCTGCGTGTATTATATAGAGTATGAGTGTCACTAAGAGAAGTGCATGCGTGAGGGGTGCCCGGCCGCTCTCGTGAGCCATACGAGACTCTTCGAAGCAAACGCGAAAGAGAGAGCAAGACTGCATGTTGACAAAAAGGTGCTTGCAGCAATTTGACGTAACGTGCTTGCAGCATGTTAACGCCTCATAGTGCCTGGATATGATATGCATGTGTGCATGCATTGTCTCTGGTGTGATTTTCCTCGCTGTATTAGGAACGTGCATGCATCATTTATCTTCTTTCATCGCTTGTGGAAGTAGTATTGAGCTTTCTGTCGTTTTATGTGTGTATCGCATATATTGTTATTACGATGTCAGAAACCACGTTTTCTTCCTAAAATATCTTTTTTCTCCTCCTCCTCCTTCTCCTTCTCGTCATTTTGTTTTCTTGTCTTTCTTTCTCTTTCTGTCTCTGTCTCTGTCTGCCTCTGTATCTCTCTCTGTATCCATCCCTATCGCCGCCTGGCCAGACGTTCTCGTTGCGTTTTACGTTTTTCACGTACCGTGAAGGTCGGCTAGCCAGCATCCGCGACCCCATTCGAGCTTCATCTCCAAGTCGAGTATGCCTCCCTTTTCAACTTTCGCTAGAAAGTGCTCGGGATTTGCTACAGCTACAAACGAAGGCCATTTGATCATTCCCGCATGCAGCACTCGTGGACCCACCACACGTACTCGCACACGTCCCGACTTTTGTGCTTCTCTTGTACGAAAGGCAACCTGTACCACCACCACCATCACCACCACCCACCCACCATCAGCAGCAATACTGACACTAAGTATAACTGTATAACATGGTATATCCCTCATTCACAGATAGCAACAACACTAGATCCACCGGAGATAAGCACTCGGTACACCACCACAACTACTACCAACTGCACCAGCAGGAATAGCAGCAGGAACTCAGCAGCAGTAGCAGCAGCAGGGACTCAGCAGCAGCAGCAGCGGGGACTCAGCAGCAGCAGCAGGAACATTAGCAGCAGCAGGACATTAGGAGCATAAGCAGGCTCCGCAAAGCAGAAGCAGGAGCAGCTCCGCGATACAGCATAAGCAGCAGTAGCAATTATTTCGTCTGCCTTTTGGTGGTACTACACGTACACTTATACTTCTCTTTTAGAAAAAATGTAACTACGCATATGTCTCTGAAGGAACGCAAGTACATCTCTACACGTGAAAGAAAGCAGCGTTTAGCTTTTTTCTCCACACCACCTGTAGATTCGTATATATGTATATATACACACACACACACTCTCTACACGTGAAAGAAAGCAGCGTTTAGCTTTTTTCTCCACACCACCTGTAGATTCGTATATATGTATATATACACACACATGTACACGTGTGTATATATATATACATGTTGGTGGAAGTGTGCAGCGTTTTTCTCTTGTTCCAATATGTATGCAGATTGTAGTACATCACTTGTGTGAGCAATAACATTTCTCGAGTGAACCTGCTTTTGTGTTCTACCTGAACACACAGACACTCATATACTGTCAGCTAGAGACATTGGAGGTGTCGTGCCTACGCGTGAAGCTGTTGGATAAGTATGGAGGCATGAGTTTTGTCTCGCTCTATCACGCACCGTCAGACAAAGGGAAAACGCGTTTCCTCCAAACAGCTGTGGCACCAGAAGCAGCACGGCAGTAAACATGTGAGAGAGCAGTGAAGGCGGTGGTAGTGGTAGTGGCGGGGCCAGAAGGGTGGGAGGCAGGATTACTGAGGCAACACCCCCATACATATATATACACATATATGTATATAGATGTATATATACATACATATAAATAGATATATATATATATATAGATGCATATGCAGATACATATACATATATATATATATATGTATATATGTACTACTGAGAGAAAAGATCTGGATGTCTTTTCAACCTGTACGCTAGTAGGTGTTGCTATATATATAATAATATATACGTGTGAAGACACATTCTTCTCCTCAGGAAACCTTTAGTAGTGTGACTACTCCTGAGACCCTCTAAACATATGTGCTACTGAGCAAACGTTCGTATTTCTTCTCCGTACATGTGCTAAAACGTGTGGAGGGAAATACCTTCTGGCGAGAGGAATATATCTCATTCTACTGAGGGACCCTCAGGCTTCTCATCAGTATTTGTGTTAATGTTCGTGCAATGTAAATCCGAATACTTTCGAGTATATATATCCTCTACTGAGAGAAGTTTGAGGCTTCCATTCATTATATATACGTATTCCTAATACATGTGAAGACATATACCTTCGACTGACGGATACGGATACGGATACGACGGATACATACTTGCTACTGGAAGAACGTTAAAGCTTCTAATAGATATATACGCTAATACGTCCACACACAAACATCTTCTATTTAGAGAACCCTTGAGCTTCCACTCAATACATATATACGCTAATACGTGTGAAGACACATTCCTCTCCTCAGGGAACCTTTGAGCTTCTATTATATATATGTATGCATGCATACATATACATATATGCATGCTTATCAGTCTGAAGAAGTTCTTATCTTCTACAGGGAACGTCTGTGAGCTTCCACTTAGTATCATGACCCTAAAACATGAGACGACATATATTTACTGCGGTCAAACCTCTGAGCTTCTTTACAATATGTACATGTCCTTATACGTCTTAAGTCATTTATATCTTTTACTGATAGAACCCTTAGTTTCCACCCAGTATGTATACGCTAATAGGTGTGAAGACGTATATTTCCGACTGGGGAAACGTTTGAGCTCCTTTTCAATACTTAGACATATATATTCTAGTACGTCTGAAGACATATATATATATCTTCTACGTGGGAAACGTTCCTCTGTCAACCTGTACCTACGCTTTTACATACGTATTGGGAGAGACATTTCGCGCTTCGGTTTATATGTATGTGAGTGCAATTCAATTGAGGGAAAGAAGTGCTCTTACGTAGTTTTCACAGGGACTCTATACGCATGCAGAGTTGCTTCTTCTGCGTGTGTGCCTGTGTACCCTGTCCTCCTCCTCTTCTAACTGAGCTCTTCAGGGCGCTATTTATCACCGCGAAATACACTTTGGCTGGGTCTCTCAACATTTCATAAAAGGGCATTTACACACATATATGTCTATATACATACATACAAACATACACACACATATACATGCATACTAAACATGTATGACGAGCATATACCAGCAGTTCATCAGCATGCATACTCAGTTTGAGCGACAGTATCACATACTACCTACGCGTATATATTTTACATATCTACATTCATATATATACTATATATCTATATAGCGATATATATATCTCTCTCTCTATATATATGTATTCGTATATCTGTATCTATATATCTATATCTTACTTAGTTCTCTATATTTATCTTTTTCTATCTGCGTATCTATATCAATTTCTCTCTGTTTACATATATATATATATACAGCCCCTATTCTTACATTGGTATGTATACAATAGACATGAAAGACACACTCTATTTGAGACAGAGTAACACGTTACGCCCATAGAACGCGTGTACCTTCCATATTGGCTATATGTATACACGTATATATATGTCCATATTGGCAATATATATAATATATATACATACATATATCTATATAGTCTGTATATACTTCTGATATTGGAAATATTCAGAATATGACTTATAGTAACTCTGCAAGAATAACATAACGACAGCTGTATATAGAGCATATAGCATTCTGGTAACTAGTGAAAGTTCAACACATATATTTGAGGCACATCACTACCCACCCTACATGCGACGCCTGTGTATTATATAATACAAATTATGGTCAGTACTATAATCCAGTAGATACACTAAAAGAGCACTCTACTCAACTGACTGACAAACAACAACGTATAACTTCTTGTATAGATAACACGTACTCCATTGGTGAACTGGTGTAAGCATCATATATATATATATATATTGAAGGTACCAACCCTATAGCAGGTACGCGCGTATATATTATGCAGTTCATACTGTTTATACAATTGCAAGTACAGCATATATACACACACACACAGACAGAGTAGAAGCAGTCTACTGTAATAAAAGATAGAGTGACAGAGCACTCATTACACACTGTATACATTGTGTATACCCCCTTCCTTATTGGTGTATCGATAAAATATTTTAGAAGCATCCACGCTATTTCAGACACTTGCTACGTGAAGATGCATCCTCTCCACACTGGCAAATACAACATATAGATACACTAAAAGCACATGCAACTAAAGAGACGGAGGAACAACACACTTACATCGAGTTACCTACAATGTTTTACGCATACTCCCTTCATAATAATGCTTTATTAGCGTATACAACATAGAAGCGCCCTACTACGAGAGAGACATACTAACAACACACACTACTTATACACACAGTACATATATACATATATATATGTACATATTATAGTACACAGACGCCTTCCGTTATAGGGTAAGTTGTATAGCGTAGAAGCACATTATTATGCTTATACGATCAGTGTATATATAAATATATATGCATTTATTAAAATACACGTACTCCTTTCTTCCTATGGAAATAGGTAAAGCTCAGAGACACCTTACTATGCATGCATGCACAGTATATATATATGGCTACAAATACTCTTTTCCTAATAGACATTATAATGTCCAGCACAGAAGCCTTCCACTATGAGACACAGAGTAACAACCCAGCACTGATACGCACAGTATATATATATACGTTATTGTACGTGTACATCTTTTATCATATGGTCATTTGTGCAGCGTAGGAGCACACTACTATGGGCGCTTACACGCACATTATATATATACATTATAGTACATATACTCCTTCAACCATATATATATTAGTTTACAGCACAGAAGCACGTTACTATGCCTATACGCACAGTATATATATATATATATATATTATAGTACATATACTCCTCTTATGATGGTATATATACATTTGTACAGCGTAGAACCCGTTCACTCTAAGGACAGAGTAATAATAACGCAGAGTATACATATGCATATATATCATAGTATGCATACTCTCTGTATAATGGCCATTTATACAGCACACGACGTACAAGTGTTGCTGTTGAAGACAGACCAGGGTGGTTCCCTTGCTTTGAGTACATCTTCTTTTGATATGACTGGTCCGTGTAGCATGTGTGTGGAGGAGGACGCTTTGCACGAGAAAGGACACAAAAAGAGATAATAGAAACAGAAAAGACAGAAACGCATAGAATACAATTACCCCTTTCAAATTGAGCGCAATCTCGAGAAGATCTTCACGTACACCTGGAAGTTGTGTTATATATGGCGCTGGCTTTGTTAGTTGCATGCGCTGCTGTTGGTGCTGAAGTAGTGACACGGGCAGCTCGTGTGTATCATGAGAAGCGATAGCAGCCATATCAGCAGCAGCCATTGAAATTTCTTCTTTCTCTACGCTTTCTCGAGCAGTCCGTTCAGCTGCTGCTGCTGCTATTGCTTCTGCTGCTGCCTTCGCCCTCCTGCTGCTGCGCCTGCTGCTGCCCCTGCTGCTGCTGCTGCCTGTCCTTCGGCCAGCGTGCAGTTTTAAAGCGACGACTGCATGCATGCCCTGGACAGCGTTGTGCTGAAAATGCTTTAATAAGTGACCCCATCGTCCATCCTGTTGTGATAGGTAATGGACCGAGATAGAGCTTCTGATACCAGTGACCTTAAAACAAGAACGTATGCGTGTAACATGTAAAAAAAAAGCCACCATATATTCATATATAGATATATAGAATATATATATGTATATAGAGAGATATATAGATATAAATACACATATATATATATATATATGTGCATAGATATATATATATACAGAGAGAGATACACATATGTATAGATCTCTCTTTCTCTATATATCTGTTACATATATATATACATATATATGGATTATGATAGAAGATCTAATACCAGTAATTTTGAAAAATAAAGTGTACGTGCAACACATCAAAAAAAAACCACCATATGTATATATATTTATGTATATAGATATATATAACAATTATATATACATATATATACGTATATATACAGATATATATAGATATAAATACACATATATATATGTGTATAGATATATATATATATATAGATATATATATGTATAGATCTATATATAAATACACATATACATATATATATATGTATAGTTATATATATGTATAGATCTATATATATATATGTATACATATATATATATATATATATATATGGAGTGAGATAGAACATCTGATACCCGTGACTTTGAATGAAGAAAGTATGCAAGCAACATATCAAAAAATTAGCCAGCATATATTACCCCTGTCTCCGACTGCTGAATTTCCATGGGTGGAGCAGGACGTATATAAGCAAAACAGCCACCTATTAATCCACTTGTCGCTACATATACATATATATATATATGTATATATCTGTCTATCTGTCTATACATATATATATTTAGCTCTTGCTTTTTTGATGGAGCTCCTCCGTCATGCCACGAGCACATACACGTACACATACAGACACACACATACGCACACGTACGTACATACACTCACATATGCGTATGCACGAGCATATACACGCACACATACACACACACGTACATATACATGCCTATACACGCACACATACACACACACACACACATTCTTAACGCAGACAGGCGGAGCTTTGAAAACATACCAGGAAGTCAACATACTCGTATAAACACACATACAAATACAAGAACACACAAACACACATACACGTATGCATAGACGGGGACCCACACACGCACATATTCCTTGTTTGCTTTATGTGGGAGATGCGTTGTAATGCCATTAATACACACACATACATACATGCATATACACACACACACATTGCGCATACATACTTACATTCTTACATACATACTTAAAACTTACATACATACTTACATACACATGCACATACATGCACAGTCACCTACATACATGCACATTCACCTGCATACATACACATGCACATACATACATAGCTATTATACAAATATATATATGTATATATATATATATACACACTTACTTACTCAGGTATATGTGTTCTTGAATTTACAAAGAAGTACATGTATACATACATGGACTCAATTATCTATTCCATAGTAAATGAATATATATCATAACACTATTGGGGGATATATGTTTATACATATATGCACTCATACATATATGTACTTATATATATATATATATAAGTACATATATACATCCATACATATATGTACGTATATGTACATATATATATATATATATATATATATATATATATGTGTACATATTTACATTCATACATATATGTACGTATATGTATACATATGTATATATGTGTACATATGTACATTCATACATATATGTACATATATATATATATATACATTCATACATATATGTACATATATATACGTACCTCTATACATACATATATGTACATATATGTATATATATATCTCTTCGATTGTTCATTTTTTCCAGTAATATGCATAAGTAAGTCCATACAGATTCCAAGACTATAACCTTGTGTACACACGGGTATTTACTTGTAGTTCCTCAGTTGAGAGATATTCATATAAATATATATAGTACAAACTTATGTAATTTTCAATATACATATGGTACAGATATATCTTTACGTACTCTCACCTGTTTGGGGTATGCGAATAAGATTAGTAGCCTCTTCCACTCGTAAATCAAATCCTTCTGCCCATGATGGCCACGTCTACATGTAGTAGCAACAACAACAGCACCAGCAGCAGCAATACCGGTAGTAGCAATACAAGTAGTAGCAATTGCAGTAGTAGCAATTGCAGTAGTAGCAATACAAGTGGTAGGAGTAGCAGTAGTAGCACTAGACATACAAGTAGTAGCAACAACAATAATATCGACAGCAGTACCAGCAATAACACGAGTAGCAATGGAAATAGCAGCAGCAGTAACAATAGCAAGGGCAGCAATAGCAGCAGCGACAGCAGTAGCAGTAGCGGTAGCAGTAACAGCAGCAACAGGAGCACCAGCAGCAGTAGCAGCAACAGTCACAGCAGCAACCGCAGCAGTAGCAGCAGCAGCAACAGCAGCAGTAGCAACAGCAGCAGCAACAGCAGCAGTAGCAGCAGCAGCAACAGCAGCAGTAGCAGCAACAGCACCAGTAGCAGCAACAGCAGCAGTAGCAGCAGCAGCAACGGCAGCAGTAGCAGCAGCAGCAACAGCAGCAGTAGCAGCAGCAGTAGCAGCAGCAGTAGCAGCAGCAGCAACCGCAGCAGTAGCAGCAGGAGGGGCAGCAGCAGCAGTGGCAACAGCAGCAGTAGTTGCAGCAGTGAAAGGAGAAATTCAGAGGGATACATGACAAGAGCAGCACTGAGAGGGTATTGGGAAAATTTGTGGGCCCGCCGAATATACGCAGCAAATGCACCAACAAGAGGAAATTGAAAGCGAAGAGAACTACCGAGAGCGGTGACAGCCTAAGACAGTCTTACTTTTCCAACAAGGTACGCAGAAGCTATCCTGCGTTACTTGCACTAATGGAAAGGTCAGAACTCCAGTCATACATACATGTACAGATATACATATATATATATATATATATACACTGCATATCATGCAAATAAGGTGAGTTGAGAGCCGTCGTGAGTCTATATGTATATGGAATACAAATAAATAAAGGCACACATTTATACACAGACATATATAAATATATAGCTATAGACATACATGTATGTATTCATATGTATATGTATGCGTACATGCATATATGAATATGTAGAACAGAAGCAACCTGCACCAGTACTAGACTAGCAGAAAAGATAAGGGAGCTCACTGTTCCATAACAGCGCATCAGAGGAAAAGGAGAAGTGGACTTCAACTTACAGCAGCAGCAACAACAGCAGCAGCATGAACAGCGGCAGCAAGACCAGCAGCACAGCAGGGCGCTGGAGTTCCCGTAGGAGCGTGAAGAGGAAGAGGAGGAGGAGGAGCAGCAGTAGTAGTGGTGGTGGTGGCAGCACTGAAAAAGAGTGAAGGCAACTCTCCGAATAATATACAAAAGCAGAAGAGGGAGAAGCAGCAGCAGTTGCAGCACACGGGTGTTGCGAGGGAGTACGGAAGTTGGTGGCAGCAGCAAGAACACTAGCAGCAGCAGTACGGCAGACAGAAAGAGAAAACCGAAGGAAGAAAAGACATCATAAAAACAAAAATAGAACGGACAGGTAGGTACACACGCATGCACATACACAAGAAGTAAAGGCCTACAGCCCCGGCACAACTACCAAAGAAATGACGAATGTACTGTAGCAGCAATAGCAGGAACAGTAGCAGCAGTAGTAGTAGCGGCAGCAGCACCAGCAGCAGTTGCAGTAGCACGAATAAGGGGAGCAACAGTAGCAGAAATATCAGCAGAGACTCCATATACATACATACGTGCATACATACACACATATATACATACATACATACGTAAAACATACATACATACATATATACATACATACATACATGTATACATACATACTCGCCCATCTACACACACACACACACACAGACGCAGAGACTCACACAGATTATCGCAAATAACGGTATCAATTGAAAGAGAAGCAGCTTCTTCCTCTTGTTCTTCCTCTTCTTCTTCTTCATCTTCTTCCATTCGTTAATACTACCCCATATATGTATATATATCACTCTTTCCTTGCATCTCTCTTACATTCTTACGTTTTCTCTGGTCTCCTGTCTGATTAGATATATAGTCGTCTCAAGACGGCTATACTGTACATTTCCTTTTGCGCATCGTGACAACGTATATATGAATGCGGGTGTGTGTAACTGTGCTTTAAGGTTCTATTGCCATTACCTCCCTTTTTCTCCTTTGCGTTCCCTTCTGCTTCTTCTTCTTCTTCGTTCTCCAGATATATTTTCTGCCTCTTCTATGTATGTATATGCTGTGCCATGCTATTCTCAAGGCCACAATCGAGTTCCAGTACGCGCTTTCGCAAAGCGCCTTGCCCCGCTTCCTACTCCTTTCCTCAATATGCCTCTCTATGAATATTTATATATATGCACATACGTCTCTCTACAAATACATGTATATATATAGGTACATGTGTACATACGTGTCTATAAATACTTACACATATGTATATACATATACATATGCTGCCATATTCAATGCTACTGCTGCTGTAGTTGTTGTGGCTGTTGATGTCTGTTGATACTGTTGCTACTGCCGCTTTTGATGTTGCTGTTGTTGCTGCTGTTGCTCCTGCTTCTGGAGCTTTTATTATGAGTATAGTGGGTATAAGCCTCCGTTTCTTGATGGTAGTCACTCGTATGTTAGACATGGACGTGGAAACGTTATATATATTCTAATACTTGTTGGATCGTTTTCACGAAAAAAAAATAGATGTGTACGTGGTGAGACGTGTACGTATGTGGTAATATTATGACGTCTGTCGACAGCCTGCTACACGCTCTACAGGAGGAGCAGCAGTAGTTGTATGTAAGAGAGTGTGACTGTCTCAAAAGAATGCAAGTCGAAAAAAGGAAGGAGGAGCGTTTACATATATATATATATACATATAAGTATATATATATGTATATATATATGCTACATATATATGTAAGAGTGTGGCTCTTTGTAGCAAGAAGACAATACAATTAGTTGCTATTCAAAGAGCTAGCGGTCTCTATGGTAAGTGATTACGTACGTCAAATATGCGAGCGGAGCCGTAGAGAAGTCCGAGACGGTCGCGGCGTGGGTAGTAACCGGGAGAGAAAGGCAGCGCCGACAAATTGAACTGGGGTGTATGTACGCCCGGATCCAGTAATGTCGAGTTGTAGAACTCTTCGTAAATTGGGTAATGCCTCACGTCGAGACTCTGTATGCGGAGTGATCAAGCAACACAGAAGCGTATATGCATGAGACAAATAATTGACCGAAAGTAAGAACGACTGAGAAACGGAAGAAGAGGGAAATACGTGAAAAAATTAGATGGAAAGTTGAAAGAAAAAGAAGAGCAGCAGCACCCTTGAAAAAACGTCGGCTTCACATGTACATATACACGACCTCAAAACAAACACACACACACACACACAAGTATATGCACCAAGCAAACCCATAATGATGTCTAGTCATCCGCACATATTATACATACATATATACATGTATACATACTTACATGCAAACACACACACCATAGTCACATATACACAAACACCCCTACAAATGCTCACACACCCACACATATACACATATTCACACACATACACACATACATAGACATGCACAACTACACACACACACACAAACACATACACACACATACATAGACATGCACAACTACACACACAAACACACGCATACACACATACACACGTCGGCTTTCACACATACGCCCGAACACAGATACACATGATCGCAAACGCGCATACGTATATGCACCTCCACGCACATACACTCTCAGTAGCAGCAGTAGTCGTCGAAATATATGACAGTAGCGACCGCTCGCCACAATACGAGCACCAACAATGGTAGAAGTGGCAGCAGCAGCAGTAGTAGTAGTAACGCCACTGCAGCAGCAGCAGTAGTAGTAACGCCACTGCAGCAGCAGCAGTAGTAGTAGTAACGCCACTGCAGCAGCAGCAGTAGTAGTAGTAACGCCACTGCAGCAGCAGCAGCAGCACGGGAATAGTCAAGCCCTCACAATAATATTGACGACCCCGTAAGAGGCGCGGCAGGAAGGCTAGAAGTAGCAGCAGCAACTCCACTGCAGGTGCAGGTGCAGCAGTAGCAGCGAAAAATTAGGCACTACAGTAGCAGTGGCAGCAGCGACAACAGCAACGGCAGCGGTGCATCAGCAGCTGAAGTCAAAAAGCCTCCACGACTATAACAAAAAAAGCCCAATACACAGCAGCACCGTAAGATAATTGTAGTAGTAATTTCAGCAAAAGCAGCACCAGCAGTATCAGCAAAACCAGCAACACACAGGGAGAGAGAGAGAGACTGACTAGTCCGCGTGCTTCATCCCATTCGTCTAACGGTACTCGATGAAATGGCGGTTCTTCTTCGGCACGCAGGGTTTGAATATCATCAGGAACTTTCAGTATGCCAGGGTCAGGCCACTCTCCTGCAGAAGTAGTAACAACAGCAGCGACAGGGGCAGCATGAGAGGAGGGAGAGAAAATTATTTTCTGAGAAAGATATCAAAAGAAGATGTGGAGTTATGCAACTTGTTGAGCAGCTTCTTAAGAAATTCTGAAAGCAGCTGAAGTCACAATTTCTCATACAACATATACACATGCAGTGAGCATAGCACCCTCATAACAACGAGTGTGCGAGTTGTCGGAAAAAAGGAGAAGGCGTAAAGGGAAGAGGCAGCAAAAATAATGAACTATTTGGAAAAGAAAAGGGGCAGCTTTCTTCTTTGCGTGCACGGGGTAGGGCTATAGTGAAGAACAACGCGAGGCAGCAGAACGAAGAAGAAGAAGAAGCAGCAGCAGCGACAGCACCAGCAACGCCACCAGGACGAAAAGAAGAAGCAGCAGCAGCAGCCGCAGTAGTAGTAGTACTAGCAATAGCATGAGCACCCCCAACACCCTCAGGGAGAAGGAGGAGAAGTTGTACTAGTAGTAATAATAGTATTAGTTGTAGCAGTAATATTAGTTGTAGTTGTAGTTTTGGTTGTAATAGTAGTAGTATTAGTATGAGTACTATTATTAGTAGTATCAGTTGCAGTTGTAGTAGTAGTAGTAGCTCTACGAAGGCGAACAAAGCAACAGCAAAGACACTAAGGTGACAAGACCTTTATATTTGAAGTAGCAACACAGTGTCGCCCCAGTAGCCACCCTATGAAGACGAAAAATAGCAGCAGCAGCAGCAGCATCAGCAGAGTGAAGAAGATGAAGCCCCAGCAGCAGGCAGGAATAGTAGTAGTAGCGACGAGGAACACAGGGAACAGCAGCAAAAAGGAAGGTGAAGAATTGGCAGCTGCACACGTTATGGAGCACACATTCAGAGGAACAGCAGCGAAGAGGGTGCAGCAACGTAAAGAAGAAGCAGCAATAGGAGTAGGAAGGAAGAGCATTATCCTTGAGGGGATCAAAGAGCAGCAGCAGGTAGAAGAGGCACTGAATGAAACCAGCAGCACGAAAAGGCACGAACACGAGCGAAGACGCACCCGCTGCAGCAGCAGCAAGAAGAAGAAGAAGAAGCTGGAACACAAAGGAGTGAGAGTATGAAGAGGAAGCAGCAACAGAGAATTCCTATGGGTGTAGTAGTCGTGCAATGAAAAAGAAGAAGAAGCTGCAACACGAAGGAACAGTAGAATAGTTATAGAAGCAGCAAAAAAATCGGGCCAGAGTAGTAGTAGTAGTAGTATGAGTAATAGTAGTACTAGTGATATAGAGAGGCAGCAACAGAGAAGTGTTGTAGTAGTAGGAGGAATAGAAGTTTCAGCAGCAACACCAAGAAGTAGTAGTACTGCTACTAGCCACAGTAGTACGACGATGGAGAAGCAGCAACAGAATGAAGCAGCAGAAAAGTCAAAAGCAGCACAGAACACATACTGTAGTAGTGGTACGAGGCTGGAGAGCCAGCAACACACAGCAGCAGTAGCTGGATGAGGAAGCAGTACAAAAAGCAAGTAGCAGAAACAAAAAGTAGGAGGACCAGAAAAAGTAGTAGAAGTAGTAGTGGCTGTATGTTAGTAGTATTTGTAGGAGGAAGAGGAGGGGAAAGCAGCAGCATACAGAAATAGCAGAAGGAAGAAGCAGCAACACAGAAGTGCTGACGTAAGAGTGATAGTAATAACACTCATAATGATAGTAATAGAAGTAGCAGTAGTACGAAAGAGAAGCATGTACACGAAGAAGTGGAAATGGTTAGGGGAGTAGGAGAAAGAGGAGGAGGAAGCGGCAGCAAGTCGAAGTAGTGCTACGAAGAAGCAGCAACACCGAAGTGTTGTACCAGTGGTAGTGGTAGTGATACCATTTGCTATAATAGTAGTAGTAGTGGTAATAGTACGAAATAGAAGCAGCAACAGAACGAATGAGGAGTAGCAGTAGTAGCAGCAGGAGGAGGAGAAGGAGCAGGAGGAAGAGGAGGAAGCAGCAGCAAGTAGAAGTATCATAATGAAGAAGCAGCAACACCGATGTGTTGTACCAGTGGTAGTAGTAGTAATACCACCCGCTATAGTAGTAGTAGTAGTACTAATAGTACGAAATAGAAGCAGTAACTGAACGAATATGTAGTAGCCAGAGGAGGAGAAGGAAGTGGAGGCGGAGGAGCAGAAGAATGAGGAAGCAGAAAATCTCTCAGTGCCGTGCATACCGCGGTTGAACAAGTGCCAGTCCTTCCACACGATTGGTGATGGTAGCGATGTGTTGTGTAGGCTGCTGCTACTGCTGCACCTGCTGCTGCTTCTGTCGCTGCTGCTGTTGCTGCTGTGGCTGTCTGTACTGCTGTGTCTGGTACTACTGGTGTCTCTGTTGCTGTTGTTTTGACTATCCTTGCTGTCATTGCTGCTGGTATGTGTGCTACTGGTGTGAGTATTGCTGACATAAGAGTTGCTGCTTCTGCAGGTTTTTTGTTGTTGCTGCTGCTGCTGTGGAGACGGAGTGACTGCGGCCTGTGCAGCAGCAGCTGCTGCTCCAGCTGCGGCGGCTGCGTCTTGGACTGTGGCTGTCGTGTTCGTGTCTGTGTTTTGACTTGTAGTATCCAGGTCAGCACGTGAACGTTGTGCTACTGGCCTGAGAGCTTCAGCAGCACGAACAGCAGCAGCAGCAGTAGGAGGAGGGGGAGAAGCAGTAGCATCACGAGGAGGGGAAGGAGATATATGAGAAGAAGGAGGAGGAGCAGGAGGAGGAGGGGAAGAGAAATACCCGTGTCTCTTTAAATATTGGATTTCTGCGTGTGAAAGCAAGTTTGTGTCTGTTTTTGAGGAGTTATCGAAGACCGCTGCAGCAGTTTCAAGGGAATTAGACAACTGCGGTGGGTGTAACTGTGGACGCCCCTCTCCCGCCCTGCTGTCAGTGTC